>NC_142204.1:3779958-4079958 GCF_049639895.1 Pseudopodoces humilis | reverse complement strand
TTCCTCAGAAATGTAAGCTCTGTAAAAATACAAAGATTTTTAGTCTGTTGGTTGGAGACATGAGCTGACTGTTTTACTGAAGTCTATGAGCTTACATATTGACTAACAAAACAATGCTAGATGTTCATTTTTTGGGGATTATGCTCATTAGCATATTTGCCTAAACATTAATTTCTCTTGAGAATATTGCAGTTAACTTTTGTCAATGACAAGAACCAGGAAAACATCATAAATAATTCAGAAAAAAAGCAAGACTTTGAAAAGCCAGCATTTTTTCACTAATTTAATAAATAAATGCAGAAAAGGTAGAAAATAAAATATGTACACACACACACACACAAAATAAAATAGTTACTAGCTCTACTTTTAATTGCTCAGAGAAATATATAGACCATGAAAAAAAAATAATCCAAAATGAAATCCAGACAGTTCATGTAATTCATTATAGGCAAAGCATACAGGATGAGTGTATTCTGTTTTGAGTAATGTGAAAAAATTCAAAATGTTTTTTAAAGATCCAGACAGTAGAAACTTAATCCAGTTGTTACAAGTATAGAACAATATAACACGTGCATGTGGATAAATCTATAGGATTCACTTTTCAAGAGCCATCAAGGTGGCAAGAAGTCATCCTGCAAATCTCTCAGCTAAAAGAAGACAAAAGAAATTCCTGATGCAATAAGTACAGTTGTCTCTGTGATATTATTAATATTATTAATCTGAGTAAGATCTCAGTCAAAAATATGGATGGAACAGGGTAGGACCTTCTTAAATGATGTAATCAGGTCAGTGAAGACAGGTTGACAAATCCAAGTTCTTAGAAAATTGTAACAAGCTTGACTAATACAAGTCAAAGGTTACTTTTGAAAATAGGGGGGAAATGAATGATGAATTGAAAGACCGGAAAAGATCAAATGTAATATCTGTTTTAGAAAGGGAACATCCAAAGAACTAGTCACTGTCAGTGACTAGAAAAAAAAATGGAGAAAATAATAAATATGTAAACCCTTGTAAGATGGCAAAGGTGAGTAGCAGTCTGTCAGGACATTCCATGAAGAAATAGTATCCTGTTTTCTCCTATGAAAGATTAACAGTATGGCTGGATAGCAGAAAAATGAAAATTATCAGAAATCTGAAACAGAAAGATGCCCTGGATTGGATTTGTTTTTGAAGAAAGGAGTGGAAAGTGGGAAGTGCAAGAGCAGTGTTCATAAGAGAAAAAGTGTGAAAAAAGAGGAGAGGAATAATACCAAGCAGAACAAATATTTTGGACAGCAAGGAAGTTTCAGGGTAAATTTCTGTTTCCTAATTATGAAAAATTTCCTATCAAGGTTATTTAGCTGTTGAAATGGTTTTATTGGGTTGTCTGTGGATTCTTCATCAATGAAAGACTGGAAGAATAACTTCAGAAAGACTTCTGGTAGGAATAAGTTGTTGGGTGAATGCATGTTTGATGTCTGGATGCCCTTCTGTTTTTCTTTATCATTGTAAAACATTGCAAGTTTTCTAGTTCAAAGACCTGTGTAATTGAGAAACAATTATTTTCTGTAAATTCTCATCCAGGTTTAAAACTTTCAGTCTGTCACACACCAAAGATCGATAATTGCAATTCTAACTTGTACATTCTGATTCTTATAGCTGCAGTTTAATTACTAGGGCGGAAAAGGGGGTTTTCCTACAGGTATTTCCAGTCCCCAAGTTTGTATACATCGACTTCTAAGTTATTATTAACATAAAATAATCTTGGATTATTTACTTATTGTTAACTACTAGCCTAATGGTGACAATAAAATTATTTTAGAGGAAGAACTGGACAAAATCCCTCACTAATTCAAACTGTATTTTGAAGCAAATCTAACTTTTGAAATTATATCATTTGTAAAATGACTGCATTGCATACATGACATTGAGAGCAGTAGCTGGCAGTGTAATGGCTCTGTTTGCCATTAAATCAGTCAAAACCAAAACAAATGGGATGACTATCACTGGTATGGACTCAATTAGTTCATTTTGTTATAAATATAGTAGTGTAATAAGCTTGATTTGCAATTCATCTGTGTAGGCAGTTATTTCTTTGATTACAATGCTATTTTTATTTCAAATATTTCTAAACATGATTTGATCAATATTTATTTGGAATTTTCCACCCCTGGTGAAGACATTTGGTGCTAGAAGTCATAGTTTCTGCAAGATCATATTGAGAATGTCTGACTTTTTAGAGAACAATCCTGGTTCTTTTTAAAGAGAAAAGAAGATTCCCTTAACACGTTGTCTGGCATGTTACTTTCCAAAGTAAATGACAAATATTTTATTTATATTTAATTAGGACTACTGAAAATTCTTCTTAGTGCTGTCCATAGAAGAATAAAAGTGTCAAAACACATTTATTTCCTCTCAGAAGTTTGAACCACAGCAATTCAGCTCCAGAGTCACACGTATCTGATGTTTGTGTTGTTTATACATTTGGTGTGAATTTTAAAATTGCAGGAAAGCGTTGTGCTGTATAACCTTTAGCAGTGCTCAGAATTGGCTATTAAAAATTTCAGGAAGTGCATCAGAGTGGCTTCACAGCAGAGATTTCTTTTTTTCCTTTTGTTTTTTTTTAGTGAGGAAGAAAAGGCAGTTGTCATTTGAAGGATTTATAAGGTACATGAGCTCAGAAGAATGTTCAATATTTAAAAGCCAGCACAAGACCATCTATCAAGATATGAACCAGCCATTATGTGACTATTTTATTTCATCTTCTCACAACACCTACTTGATAGCTGACCAACTAATGGGACCCAGTCACTTATGGGGATATACCAGGTATATAGACATAATTTTTTAATATTTTAAACTTTCTTTGGCTTTTTGTTTTTTTAATTAATGCTAAGTCACATACAATCCTACTTGGAAATAAGGGACAAAGCCATCAAAGATACAAGTTGAAATGAGAGTGGTATTTTATTTTGTGTGTACACTTTTCAATATATTTGCCAAACCATCTGTTCATAGTCTGGAAGCAATCTATTTTTTTCACTTACATCTCAGAAAATCAACCTTGCAGCAAATGAAATCTATAGTATATTGTACAGTACATGATTAAATCAGTTTTTAATCTCAACACGCCATGCAAAAATAAATAACTCCCTGAAAGAAATGTAAAATTCCCGGGCAAGCTCTGATCTGTTCAATGTAGAGGATGTGTGTTGGAGTATGTCTGTGTCAAGGATATCTGTGTTCAGTGCAGGTTGCAGTGTGGGCAGGTTAGAAACAACAAAAACAACAAAACATGGGCATTCAAATAGGCAGCAGGGAGAGGAATCTGTGCAGTGTGTGACTCCAAGAGGGTGATGACCAGGATGCCTTATTGCCAAGGCAGGGAAGAAGGAGATTAATTGTGTAGTAAATGCAACACTGTGAGGGCAGGATATATTAAGAATTAAGAGGAGATGCATCCAGAATTCCTATTATTTGTACTACTTTAATGAAGAGAAAGCAGCAGGAAACATCATCTATCTGAACCCTTTTTTATTTTTTGTGGTTTCTCTCTTGATGTTCTATAGTGACTTGCAACCATCAGAAACAGTACTGAATCTCTAACAGTATTTAAAATTCCATTATGTTAATGCTGCATTGCTGAAAGTAATTGCAAAGACGGTATAACCCCCTCTCTATCTCCTATATGTGTGAGGAAAATGCTAAAATCAGCTAAAGGCATATTTGACATATTGTTAATGTGTGAAAAGCAGGATGTAAAAGCCAGATTGGTAATTAAGTAAAACAGTTTATAAGAAATGTTTCAGATAGTTGCAAGTCAAATATTAGAAACCTAAGAATTTAAGGGATGACACTAACATATTCAGATTAAAACAGTAAAGTCAGGGTGTCTCAGAAACTTTAGCACTTAGAAATGTGGTCTGGGGAGAGGAACTGATTTATGTAAAGACCAACTGCAACCTGATTCTCTAAGTACAATAGATTTTTAAATATAATGATTCTTAAAATTCTAAGCAAGTTTGGAATAGTAGCACAAAAGAGCATTTAAAATATTTATGCTTTTATTTTAAGTGGCAATTTGCCTTTGTTCCAAAATTCCTTTATTGAAATCTTTGATTTTTAGCCTTTTAAGGAAGATAATGCAGGTAATCCCATATTCTTTAAAGGTCTAATAAAGTTTATTAAATAACACACACCTAAAATAAGCAGAAACAGAAAGTATGTCTGTCTCATATAATTCTGTAGGATTTATATTTATGGTGAAAATGAGGTGTTTTTTCTGTAATTAATCCCTGTGCTTGTAATCAGAAACACAGCAACTTGTATAAAAAAGTTTGGTATCTTTCTTTTGACTGTAAAATTGTTTCTCTTGTTCTTCTGAAGTGCTCTCTTAAAAGGATGCCGTTGCCTGGAGATTGACTGCTGGGATGGCATCAACAATGAACCTATTGTGTATCATGGTCACACTTTAACAAGCAAAATTCCATTTCGTTCTGTAATTCATGTGATTGACAAGTATGCATTTATGGTACGTACAGATCTGTGTGTGTATACATGAGTTGGGTAGAATGGGATGGTGGCTTTAACTAAGTGGGGACATGGTTCTTGTAAATTCTCCAGGGTAAAAAAAAAATGCAACAGAGACTGTGGCAATGGTATTTTAAAAACTAATTACAGAGCAATTGTGCTATTTGTTCTTAATGTATTTTAAAATCTTTTTAAAGGAATCATCATCATTTTTCCTGATAATGAATATAAACCAAACTTAGTGCAAAGGATTCAGGTGATCTCACTCAGCTTGTTAGGTGGAATTCTCACCTGACATAATTTAAACAAGGACTGAATATATATTGAAGACCTAGTTCAGAACTGGTCTGATGTTTTCCTCCTTCCTTATATCTTTTAAAGGTTTTTTTGTCACTTATTCTTCTGCTGCTATGAGTCTGTCTTGTATCCTATGTGTGAATTTATAAAATAGACAAAAATATTAGATAATAGATGAGTCTGAGACTTTGTTTTCCATTTCCTCTCTTTTGATTTTGAATGTTGACACTGATAAATGTTAGCAACTACTGATGTTTTTTAGTCAGGTGACTCATCAGAGCAAAGTTCCTTTCACTGAAATCTGGAGAGTTTTTGCACTGTCTCAGGCTTTTGTATAAGCTTCTGGCAAAACTCCTGCTCAAAGGAAGTGCTGAATGACTATTAAGATAAATCTCAGAATCAGGCCAGCATTATGTGTGTGAATATATACATCCACGATCATAAATTTGTGTGGATTTTCACGCATATGTATTTATAGCTTTCTCAGTGTTAATCAAAGCTGTGTTTTTTTTCTGTTTTCTATATAAAATTTAATTAGTCTCTGATTTTAAAAGTGAAATTAAAAACATGATTTTATTCCACTGTTTTTCAAAACCCACTGGATAAAACTTCCCTATTCTTGCTAACACAGCAAATTGTGCTTAACTCTAATTCAAACTTCAGTTCTCAAGCCCAAGTGCCAATGAGATGATAAAATCACAACAGGTAATGGTTGGTACCAGCTGTCCACACAGGCTGAGCTTTGCTTCTCTTAAAAGTCAATAGCAAGTGCTCAAATGTAAAGACAGGAAAAATATAAAATGGTGTTTTCCTTATTGACAATTTAAGTTCTGCCTGAGCAAAGATTTCATTCATATTTTTGGTATCCACCAGTATTATCGGCAACTTATGAGATTTACTTATAAGTTTAGATGGATGCATTTCTTTTGAGTTATTCTCTAATTTTTACTCATTTTCCCTTTTTCACCTTTTACCTTTAATTTTTACTCAATTACCCTTGCTTGAGCAGTGTGATGAGAAAAGTGTATACTGTCCCTAGAAAAGTTTGTGGTATTGTGAAAAATAAAAAAAAATGCATAGCTTCTTCATGTAAAGGAAATAATTTCTGAACAAGCTTTGGGGAGACTATCCAAGTCTTGATAGTCTACTTGAAAAGTAGTCAAAAAATCTGTCATAAACGAAAGCAAAAGAAATTTAATTCTGCTTTATGTTGTCAATTTTAATTTTAGAATCTGATTTTACCTTTTTAAACCAAAACAAAGCAGTTCTTTTTTCATATAAGTCTAGCTCTGTTTTAACTTTCTGAAGGTGCATTTCTTTTTTCTTCTTCAATTGTGCTTTCTTTTTTCCACAAATGTTACCTGTTTTATTGTGTTACTAACCTGGAACAAGTGATCTATATTCTGAAGTTTTTGAAAATGAAGGTAAATACAGATGGCCAAGGGGACTTTTGTAAGATATTTTGGAAAAGCAATTATTCATATTTTTATTTATTAATAATAAACTCCTAAAATTATGTTTCCAGTCATCTGCCTATCCAGTTGTACTGTCTCTGGAGAACCACTGCAGCCCTAAACAGCAGGAAGTAATGGCAGACTGCTTGAAAAGTATTCTAGGTGACAAACTTCTTTCTACACCAATTGGTGGTGCAGTAGATATGACTGAACTGCCTTCTCCTGAGGTAATAAGTTTTCATTTTTCTCTATGAAAGAAATGGAAAAAATGGTGGGGTTCTTCATTATTTTTTTTCAGTCCTCTGGGACTGAATTTATGGATCACATCTGGTGTCAGAAATAGACTTCAGGTAGTAACAAAAATATTTAAACTGCACAAAAAAAACACATGAAATGTATCTGTTACCTGCTGATTTATTTTTTTGTTGCTTAAATTGAAAGAAATTCCTGAAATTTAAACATGTTATTGAAATGGAAACCTGAGCTTACATTTTTTGTCAATAACAGTGATGATGGAGGGTTTTTTTGGTGCTCTGCTACTGCAAAGCCATTCTATTTCTCAGTGTGTTCCTCCCTCAGACAGCGTTTCTCAGCGGATGGCCTGAGACCCCTGGGACATGAAGCCAGAAAAGGCAATTAGATGGGTGTTGAAAATTTGATTGCAAACTAAAACAAATACATTTCCTTTGTTCCAGTCTTTGCACATAATTTTCTTTCAAGGACAAAAAGTTTTTTTCAAGTCTCTTGTAGAACAAATACGTGCATACACACAAAATACTTATTTCAGCTTCTTGCTGTTGCCAGTATAGCTATATTTTATTCCTTTTTTTTTCACAGTAGCTAAAAAAAAATGCAAATGAAAATGTACGAAGGAAGCACTGTCATAAGGAAAAACAACACACAAAAGGTGTTTAAAATAATTTTTTTAAGGATTTGTCAAGGAAAAATATTTTTGAAGTGATCTGTCCAAGAAGATGTGCTAAAGTATTACCATACTCTTATATTTCCGTAACAATGTTGTAATATTTAATGTTCACAGTTCTCCACCCTTTTTTTTTAATTGTAGCAATATATTTTTTTGTGTCATGGTTTCCAACATAATTTTGAAGCCTTGAAAACTGTTTTTTCACTTAGGAAAAAATATAAACTATATCAAACAGGAGGGCTTGTTGTAAAGCTTCTCAAATCACGTCTGGATTCAGTGTAGGAGATGTGCAAGGATCATATGTCCTCTGAAGCAAGCACAAAATCAGTGAAATGGAATCACTGAATCACACACTAAAAAATATTACTTTCTATGATATATGTCCCTTACCATATGGTTACTGTGATACAGGCAGTTCATACTTCATATTTCCACAGCTTAGAGTTTTCATGAGTCAGCTCTGTAGAGTTTTGCCTGAAAATGGATTGCTGCGTCTATGTATGGAAATGCTGTCAGCTGAGATTCATTCTCCTGAGCTTTTAACATATTAAAGTATGGTGAGACATATTTCCCATCTGTGAAAGGTGTAAGGATTACCTAAATAACACCACTGTCGTCACCTGATTACAAAAGTTTTAATTTAATAAATTATTATCTTAAGAATGAACACAAATGAGGATCTTCTCTGTTTCTCCTAGGTTTTCTGATCAAGTGTGTAAGAAAAGTCAGTAGGATTTTACTTAGCAATGGAAATATGTAGCTATGACTGAATTTGTAAATTCAGTTATAAGCTTGACTTTGGCTGGCATCGTTTTGAAGAGCCACTTTTGGTCCATGTTCAAAAGGAGTTTAGTGACATCACATCTTTAAAGCTTGGGACCTTGTGCATTTTCAAGGCCTGGGTAAAGTCATTATCATTTGAGAAAGTCAAATTCTGAATTTAGTTTTCAGACTGCTTTACTCAAGCTGTGCAAAAGAGATGTTACAGAACCACAAATGATGAATTTAAAATGCTCTTTGTTGGAAGGATCCTCAGTTAGTGTGAAAAAGAAAAAAGCTGTCACCTATATAATTTACTGGTCCACTTTTTTCAAGATGGAGCATTAGTTAGAAAAGGGAAAAAGCCACCTCAGTGTTCTTCAAGATCAGAATTGAATGGTTATTTTGTGTGTACATGAAGTGGGAAATGACGTAGTTTCTCCAAACACTTCAAAGAAACATTAGACAATTACAGGTTCCTTTCAGGTTTTGGAGTTTTGGAGGCTTCCATGGAAATAATTTTCTCTTCTTTTATATGGTCAATCTTCTTTCTTTAAGTAGGTCTTGAACTATACCTTTGTCAACTGAGATGATTGGGTGTGTGGAAGGAGGTTAAAATGAGGAACACACACACTCCTAGGTGGTTCCTTGGACCACCTTGCAATGATGTCTCCTACCATTGTAATTCTAAGTGAAAATCACATGGAGGACCAGGAAATAAAAGTGGAGGATCACTGAACACTTCCTATCTCTGCTTTTCCCAACACTTGCTTCATCTGAAAAACAAACCCCAGAAAATTTCAGGAATAAAGGTTTTTTAATTCTTTGCCTTCAGTCATATATTCACACTTCCACCTGACTATATTGATATTGTTAATTCCCTGCAATTCCTGTATTCTGTGGCATCTCAGCACACAAATCCTCCTCTACATATGGAGGAAGGAGAAGACTCTTGCACTACTTCTTTCTTTCCCACAAACCTTATCCCATGAGAAACTGAGGCTGCCTTTAAGCTTCACCTATCCCACCTCTTTCCCAAGCAGACGTTTTGCCACCCAAAGCAACAAACCTGATACAATTCTCTGCTCCCAGTCTTGGCCATCATGGTGCATCTAAAGAGACTTCATGAACTCCCTCTAATCTTCACTGGAATATCAGGTCCTTTGAGTCAGGTCCTGCATTAAATTAGATTTGACATCAGTGACAGGCGCCAGACATCTCTGCTGGTTGTACCAGCACTCCTGGTGATGTGCTGATAGAAAGTGAAGGAATGAAGTACCTTATACAGCAATTTGTAGATGAACTTAGAAAATATCTGGATGCTAGAAGAGATAAGGTTTTACTTACCCTGCTGTGTTCTTCCTCTCAAGAAATTTGACAGCAATTGAAAGGAGCATGTGGGCATCCAATATAACACAGAAAAGAATGTAAGCACATTGATGCTTTGGTGAAAGTTTGTTCCTCAATTATTTTGCATTGTAGAGCATTGAACTGCCTTATACTGCTGACAGGATAGATATATCAGATAGTTAGGAATCTTTTATTATTTGCAGGTTTCCTGTCACAAAGTTGGAATGAGATATTGATGTGTGATTAACTGAAAGTGAAGTGGCAACTACTGTGATTTTAGAAGTTCTCTTTAATGTTTACCACACAGCTGCAAGATCAATTACTGTATTGTGGTGTCTCTGAAACATTTCTGGCCAGGATTGCCAAGGCTTCCCTATGGTTGTTAAACCTGTGGTGTCCAAATAAAAGGATCTGTTTAATGATATCCTTGAGAAAAATCAACAGAAGGCCTCCAGTACAACTTCATGGGCTATGGATATTTTAAATTCTGCTATTATGGGGAAAACCAGCTAACTCCTTAAGCCAGGACTCATTCTTCACACTTTTCTTCACTTTTATCTGCTCAGTATAAAAAGGAGAGCTTTCTCTACACAGTGTTTTCAGTGAGAAATTCAAGATTAAGCACATCTAATTCTGTTGCTTCATTTATGAGATTAATTCCTATTTATTTTGACCGACACATTCACATATGCAAATGTCTTGACCAAGTCTTTGCATCAGAAATATTTTTGTTTCTTAGCAAGTCAAAATGTTTCTAGTCACTCTTATGCCTTTTGATCAGTCTATGGCATCTATTCTTTACAAAAATATGACAAAAAATATGAGAATATGGTATGTCTTGGTGATGACCTCCAAAATAATAATAAAAAAATCCATACTGTTTCTCATAAAATTTCAGGAATCTCTAGGCTGTAGAGAGTACATACAGAAGACTCATCTAATTCCTTCACTATTTTTAGGCATTGCACTCTTGAGGGAACATGATTTTCCCAGAAATGTGGTAAACATGTGACAGTCATTATCTGTTAATAGCTTCCCTGAAGTGTAAAGCAACTTCAGGAGGTAACTAAAAACAAGACATTGCCATATTTTATATCATTACCCAGGTAGGTCTAGGGTCAATGGCTTATTTGGTGTATAAAAATCAGGTGGTTCATTTGGCAAGGCATCTTCTTGGATCATTGAGCTTTGGTAAGGAATCTGTGCAATGAAGACTCTGAGCCAACCTGTAACCATCTTTCTCTGCAATCATCTGGACTTATTTCCAATGCATCCAGAGATTTAGTTGCCCATGTAGAATATAATTTCAGCTATAGCATAGCTATTTATCCTTGAGTAGACTTACTTAAGGTAAGCAGACTTACCTGAAATCTACTACAGAGCACAACACAGAAGGGGAATTTTCAGGGTAGGGTGCTTCTCACTGGGTAAATGTGTTGTATGAAAACTTGCTATGAGGTAGCTAAAATGCTGCTCCTGATATAATTAATATTTGTTTGCCTAGAGCTCAGACCTTGCTGGTGGTATTGATTTAAAATATCTGTATAATAAGTATACAGTATTGATATAAAGTATCTGTAGATGATAACTGTGATTTATAAGGCTGCCACAAAGACATCCATTCACACTTCACCAAGTGTGATTCGTTAAAGATAGCTGGTGTTGGGTTTTTTTAACAGTTGTACTTAACAAATCTTGTCATTGTCTCAAAACCTTTCCCTGTGTCAGACTTCACAGGAGGTGTTGTATCTTTACCCTATATCAGTATTTAAGACAGCAGTACAATTCTTGAAATAGAATATTATGTAAAACAGAAGAGATTTTAACTTTGTTACTTAGCAAGATTTTCAGGGCTTGATATTCCTCTAACTGAGCACCTACAGCTGGTCAGGAGAGAAGAAGGGAGAACAAGCAGCTCAATTTAAACAGGAGAAGCTATTCTGTCTTTAATACTTATGTCTCAAATCCAGGGTTTGTTCCTTACATTTCTGGGCACTGAATTTTCACATTAATTGCAGTCATCAATAGGTGGGTTTGCCCGATCCAAAGTGCTTGTGATTTTTATCTTGGAAACTTGGCATTACTTCAGCTGATTTGTGTTATACATCCCATTAACCAGAATGTACAAGAAAAATGTTTTGTTCATTTAATTATGTAAATATTTGTTCCAGTTGATTGCACTTCGAGGTTTTTGCTTATGCCAGTCTTGAAGTCCCGCTATGCTCTAGGGAGGTCCTATGATGTTTTACATATTTGAATTTTTTAGTATGCTTGCAGTTTTTATAGAAGTAAACAGCAAATGTATTTTTAACATATTTTGCCTTACATAATAAAACTAGAAAGGAGAAGTTATAGTGAACGCTCAGACTTTCAGCTCATTAAAAGGCTTTTCAGCTCTCTTAGAAGACCTGGACATGTAGAGAAAAAGGTGTCACATGTTTAGCAGTGCTGATTACCAATTAAAGAACTCAGATTTCACACAGTTACTGAATTTGTAACCATACATTTGTTATAAGTTTTTTTTAAGATGTGTGAAGTTTAGACAAAAACCTATGTCATTTTTTCACTCTGTGTTTCACTTTCAGTGCTTTGGGGTAACTATTATTGTCATTTGCTTCTGGCCAAAAAAAGGCAAATTCACTGGAGTATTGTTGTAACTGTTTCTAAAAAGAGCCATGATTTTAGAATGTTATCTTTGTAGAAAACAAAGCAAAAAAAAACTTAAAAAACTTCTCCTACCTCGGGATGTTTATGTTTTTGCTAACAGCTCGTAAACAGAATTTTAGAGACTGACTGACATCATGACCCATTTTTATATCATTACACACACAAACACTATTGTCTTTTTTTTACTTAAAGTTATGTTTGTAGATAGGAGGCAGTAATGTAACCATAGAAAGTTTTTTCTTCCCTTGTATACCAGGTCTTTTTTTATTTTTTTTTTATTTGTAGAATTAAGTCTTTCTGTGAATAACAAAATACAAGATCAAAAGTGGATAGAATTGCTTTTAGATACTGGGAAATGTGAAACATGCAAAGGAAAATTCAGAACTCTTAAAAAACATGAGTAGCATTAATCATATTAAAACTCTTCTAAAAATATCATAGAAAAATAAAAAAAAAAGAGTGCATTAATAAGGAATGAAGGCAATGTTAAAGGGCATCCTTATCCTGAGTCACCAGTGCAGAGAGACTAATCAAACCTTCCAGCAGCATGGCATTGATAGATATTGGGCATAGGCTGTCTCATTCCACTGGCACCCTGGCAAACTACCAACACGAGATCTGAAGCGATAGGGGGATTACGAGCAATGGAGCTTGCACTGGAAATAAATGGAATGTCTCTATCTTTGCCTATGGCTCTGGTTTCTATTATAAAACTTTGGGTTTATATATTTCTGTTATCCATACGTTTCATATTTACTTTGTGGATACCTTAAAACACAGCATTTCAGTTATCTTTCATTTATTGTGAATTTTTTTGTTCCCTGTTCCTGCCACACTCCCAGTTGTGTAATCTTCCTTTTCACTAGAACATAAGAAATTCAAAGAACATTTTTGTGGATCACTTTATTAAAGAGTGACATTAAGTCCTTTCACTCACTGACAGCTCTTGTGTACAGATGTGCTGCTACATAATAGCAGCTTTACTATTAATATAGTTTTGTAAATTGAAGTGAAATATATACTCATAGGATTCTGTTGCATAGATGAAAGCCATGCTGTTAGAATCAATATAATTCAATGATTTTTTCCTCCCCTTACATTATATATTATGGAGGTTGATACACGTCCATTTAAAAATAGAGAAACTGCTTAGGCAAAATCACCAAACTTTTATTTCCCTGGCCAGGTAGGACCAACATAAGGTTCTACTGTAAAATAACACAAGTTATAAACAAAAGTTTTTATCTGGTACACCAGAGAGATATGCACAAAGGCATTAATCAAATAACAAATTTCCTGCAGGCTTAGTGATAGATGAAAACATTCCAAATTAATAGCAGACACGTCTTTAAGTGTGTATATACACATATAAGTACATTTAGGCATAAAATATAAGTAAAAAAATAAGTAAAAAAATATACCTTCTATGTCTTGCCTGGCTATCACTTTTGGCTCTTACTTAACTTCCCACTTTTATGTTTTCATAGTTTCAGCCTGGGTACCTGTGGCAGAGAGCCTTTTTTCCTGTCATGCTGTTAGATAGGCTCATTCTGTTGTGTACATTGATCCCCAGATTCTGTTTGGTTTATTTGGCTTTGGCTTCTGCCTCACTCATCTATTTTAATTCATTTTGCAATCTCACGTCATTATATTTAATAAACAGCTTTGAAGATTGGTTAAATAAAAGCAAGAGATGAAAACCTACGTAATTCTAGTTACTATTGTTAAATCCTCTTTTCTATAGGCATTAAAATTCAAAGTTCTGATAAAAAATAAAAAAGTTGGAACAATTGAGGAAAGTCTGCTCAGGATGGATGATGAATATGGTGGTGAGGTAGAGGAACTGAGTGACTCTGAATCTGAGTCTGAGGATGAAGACATAGATGACATGTTTCCTCTTCAGCCATCAAGGAGTCCCACCAAAAGAAGAAGAGATCATAGACCTTCACCCCCACCTCAAAAAAAAACAAAGGTAACTTTTGCTGCAATTGAATATAGAGAACACACAGATTTATTTTTTTTTTAAAGAAACTCTATTATCTTAAAATAGAGACTAAATTGAAAAGTTGTTATAAAAAGTTATTTTAAAATAATTTATATTTTAAATTTAATTTAAAATTTAAAGAGAAAACTTTAAAATTACTAAGATCAGTGCATTTGGAAATTACATTTTTTAGCTCAAGGTTTCAGAGTTTTCCTATTCTTATAAGAAAAGTCAGACTGGACCACATTTTAGTATCCAACTAAAAAGCAACCCCTTCCTGTGCTCCCATCTTGAACTTCAACATTTTCCTCTTTCAAAACTTGTGCTTGTCCCAGGTGCTCAGTCCCACAGTAGATTTAAGATGTGTTTTGTGGTGCCATGGCTCTCCTGGATCTATGTATAGAGAACACTTAACAGCAGTACCTCATGACAACAGAGCTAACTATTTCTTCCCCAGGTCTTCCAGTCTATTTTTGAGATAGATAAAGTCTCCTATTTTCTTGTGTTCTGGATTTTTTTGCATTAAATTAGGTGCACATTCCTTGTGCTGAAACATTTTTCAGTACCTGGAGTTGAAGAGGTGTTTTGAGATTTATCATGCAGAGACATAACATTAAGTACTATTTCTGAAAAAAGTGTAAAAATTGGGTGTTTGAAAGTCAAATTGAACTTATTTTTTTAACCAAATATGATTCTCTTCCACGGAAAATCTGTTGCTTCATCAAGGTTGAAACTGCCTGGTTCAGCTTTCTTAAGATGTCAGGCAGCACCTGTCCAGTCACTCTTGCACATCATGCTCTGATTGCCTGAATGTGGCTAAACCAGCAATGCTCCTCAGAGCCCAGCACTCTCACTGAGAAGCAGTGTCTCTTTTTTTTTATATGATTTGGTAGTTTGAAAGTTTTTTGCTTCTTTCTCATTCCAACTGACATGGAGAAATAGTAAGGAAAAATTCTGAGGAAGGATGGACTCTGCCCAGGAAGGATCAGCTCTCTAGACAATAGGTTCAAGAATATTTGTAGGACCATGTTACAAACGAGAATGAATTCCACATACCCTTAAACAGCAGCAACAAAAAGGATCTGCTCATGTTTCACAGGCAGAAGAGAAAGTGGTTTCCAGGGTCCCACTCTGTTGGAATATTTGCCTTGATGTCCCACTGTATTGCTTTATGGGAGGGTGGGAGAGCATTTGAATCCACAGCCAAGATACCCCAGCGATGCTGCTGGCTTTGCCTGCTTCCAGAGTTGTATTTTTCAGGATTTCCATGGCAGTAGACTCCTGTTGTCCTCATGGGACATAGCCCCAGAATAATTAATGCACTTGAACTTTGCATAGTTTCAGAGCCATGAGCAGGCAATCTCTATTATTTTGTGGGATGAGAATTTGCCTTCAAAAGCTTTGATGGAATGTAAACATGATTAGCATCAGCAGCTCTCTGCTGGCTACTGCCCCCAATTAGCTCAGAAGTTATGCTGAGGAAAATGAAGTGGTCACACAGTGCTTCTCTGTAAGAGAGAAGATCCTGGTAAAATTTCAGTCACTTTGGCTTGTTTTGGTAATTGGGCAAGACTAAATTAAGATTTTGATGAGGGAACTTTCAACCTTAATCAAGAAGAAAAGAGTTTTCCTAACTTCAGAGCAATCCTTAGAGGAATATGCCTTTGATTAATTTACTTGGCACAATGTAATATTTTCCTGTTATTCTACATTTTATAGATGAGTTTACTGTGTTGGTCTTTTCTAGTACTTTACATATTTATGAATAGAAAGTTAGAGGTATATTTTTAAGGAGCAACATTAAAAGCCATGAAAAATGATATTATTTGCTAACCACTCTTAGGAGCAGGAAAATTGTAAAGCTATCGAGAAGAACATTCTGCTAGGAAGGATCTCTCCACTCACCCTATGATTACTCTGCTAAACGTGGGCACAATAACCTAAATTTTCTCTCAGTTTATCAAATTTCACTATTAAAGGTCATATTTATTAGATTCATTAACTGTGACATATTTTTTCATGCTTTATGCATCCAAAATGATTGTTTCTCTGGATTATTAATGTTAATAATAATGAAATACTCATCATTGTGACTTTTGTATTCTATTATTCATCTGATGATTTTTAGGTGAGGAAGGGAAAGATTGCCCTTGCATTGTCAGACCTTGTGGTTTACACCAAATCTCAGAAGTTTGTGAGCTTTGAGCATTCCCTGCAGCATCAGCAGTGTTACGAAAATAATTCAATTGGAGAGAGTGCAGCACGAAAACTTTTAAGATCTTCAGGTAATTTCTTTTGAGTTAATCAATTAAAAGTTACATTGGTGCTATGATTGGTTCACTGCTTAGGCACTGAAGGGTTAAAATTTTATGAAACACCTGCTGTCTGATTTTATTTGGTTCTTTGTATAACACTGTTTTAGATATGTCCTTTGCATAATATTGTTTTTATTTCTGTTGGCTGTGTGAGGAAAACTAAAATTCAACTTTGCTTTAATTCCGAGTATTTTTATAAGAACAAATATTAACACAGTCTACAAAATGTATGTCAGCCTTTTGATTCATTGTTTTCTGCATCAAGTAATTTAGGAATTACAGTCAGCACTTGAAAAAGCATGGAATAAATTTCACCACCTCCCTCCCCACCCCCTTATCTGGGCTGAGAACTCAGCTGAGTTGGCTCGGCAGTCTCCTGGCTTTGGTGACAAGTGCAGATAAGAGAGTCCTCGTTAATGGGATGGATAAACCCCAGAGCAGGCAGTTTGCTCCACTGGACCAGACCTTCCATCCCAGCCAAACTGAATTATCCAAACCATTCTGGGCTGGAGCAGCTCCATTTGGTGCAGCCTCTGCTGTTTGATCTCCAGCTGCCTGCAGAGAGCCCCGAGGGAGCGTTAGAAGCAGAGATCACCGAGCATGACAGTGACAATGACAATGAAGGCTGCCACATGCCCACTCACTTTGTGGAGGTGATTCAGTGGCTGGCTGTTGCTAAAGGACACAAAATGATTCACATGAACACTTTCCAGTGGTAGAACAGGAAAGAAGGGACTTTATTTTCTGACCCCAGTATTTATAGGTTCTTGACAATGACCAGGGATTGGATAATTAAGTTACACCTTCCCAAGCACACTGGTGATGAGAAAAGTCCATCAAAAGACATTTCTTAGAAGGAATGTGATAAACAACTTATGTTTATAGAACTTTCATGGAAAAGTAACTAAAACTATGAAAACATTATCAGAAGGTTTTAGTTTTCAGGGCAACAGCTGGCGAGGTGAATGATGCTGAACAACATCACAAAGTAGGATTTTCCAGCCACAGAATCCTCTCTCTGGTTCCTCCAGCACTCTAGGGGATATAAAAGTAGTTCTAGAACCTCTCCTCCCCCTCAATAAACCCACCCCCAAACAACAAAGCAAACCAAACTCAACCAAACAAAACCCCTAAACAAACAAAAAATGAGGTGAGAGGAAAATGGAGATCAGAGAGATGACCCTGGAAATGTAGATTTTTGTTTAATCACTAAAAAGGAATCGTGTAGATAGAAGTCATCTGAGGTTTCCCACATCCCTGCAGTCAATGCTTACATATGAGAAAGGAGGGAACACTGCCAGCACAAGGAAAAACAATGCACATGATAGTTATCTTCTGAGGCTTATATAACAAGAATTTCAGTGGCTTTTAAAAATGTGCTCTTCCCCAGTCTTAATATTATTTAGCCATTTTATTTAAACCTCCAAACAACAAACAAGCCAAGATCATCTAAAGATGATTTTTTTTCTTTTTTTTTCATTTTGAGCTATTATAGAAGGGGGAAACTTTTGTGCAGTTTCCTGTGTCTCAGTTTCCCATGAGAATACAGTAGGCTGTAGTGTAGAAATCATAAGCTAACCCTGCAAAAAGGTGAAGAAACAGAATATTTCAGTGAAGGGATGCTTTTTGGATAATGAACTTACAAAAGAATATATATTTCTTTATACAGAAATATTGTCAGATTCAAACACACACAAAATATTAAGGTTTCAAAATTAATTATTAAATGAACAAATGAATAATTTTCAAAATAAAATGATGTTAGAATAAATTGGCATTATATTGTGTAAAAAAATTGCTGGATCAAATTACTGTATTTTTATTATTTGTTCAAATAGGATCTTTTTAATAACAAAGGTTTTCTTACCTTCTGTTTATCAGCTAAAGAGTTTATTTCACATACTACAAGATTTATTACAAGAATTTACCCCAAGGGAACAAGAATGAGGTCGTCAAATTATAATCCTCAGGAGTTCTGGAATGTAGGGTGTCAGATGGGTATGTATCCTTGCAGAAACTATTGCATTCTAGGCTTTACAGATAAAGGAGTTTCTTGCTTCCTATAGTATTTTGGTTTTATGTAGGTTACATATTTTCTCCCAGTGGCATTATTTTAATTTTTTGTTATATAAAATTTTCCTTCAACCCACATATCCCACCAGTTTTTTCTCACTAGTAATTGTAAATATCACTTTGTGTTAAATAGCTGTTTCCTATCCCAGATATTCCATTTATTCTATTTTATTAATTTCTTTAAACTACCTTTTTGAATTGGATATTAAGAAAATCACTAATAACAAACTCAGCATTTTTAAGCATCCATTACTCAGCAATGGAAGTTTCTTCTGAAGGGTCTGTGGGTTTTCAGTGGCACTCTGTGACTTGCTTAGGTGCAGATGTGAGCACAACAATTGATAGTAGTGCAAAAAATTCCCAGATTAGGATATGCTACACAAGGCAGCACTCAAACATTCCTGGTCAGCACAACATCCAGGGACAGCTGGGATCTGCTGGGAGTCTCCAGTCTTTATTCAGATGAACATACATGTAGAATTTTAATTTCCAGTGCAAAACATATTCGTTTCCTGGGCAACAAAAAAGTGGGAACTTCTGCTTCTTCATTGAAAGTTATTTATTTGAATTTTTTCAAAATAAGCATGGCATGACTTCTGTACCCAGCAGGCTTTGGAAAACCTCTCACCTGTAAGCATTTTGTCCTTTTTAATGGCTTTAGTGACAATTTTACCTTCATGTGTTTATTCTTCAGTTTAAAAGATTCTCAGTTCCAGAACATATTTCTATGTCTGCCTGCTAAATTTTCTTCAACCCTAGGTAAAGTAGAGCAGAATAGTTTTTGTACCCAGATATATATTCTGTCTTTGAGTCTTTGCCAAGGCCACCTGAGGGAGGCTGTGGGGTGAGCAGGGCACTTTGCCCTAGGCTCTTGGTTTTGAGAGGTGTGGATTCACCTTGTTATGTTGAAATACACACTCATCCAAGGACAGGCACAGATTTCATTCTGTTTGTAGGGCCCTGGAGCTTATGTCACCCTTGTTCCAGGCTTCCTTTTCCACTTGTTTCCTTTCTCAGCTCCTCATATATCTTCTGTGACAAGTTACCTTCTCCATCCTGACTGTTATTTTTCATAACTACACAAGGAGTACAAAAATTACTATTTAGTATAAATTTGACTTGCTTCTATGTCCTCATAAATGTTTATTTGCAGTACAGATTTGGACTTGTGCTGGACTATCCAAGTATCTTCTCATCACCATACTGTGTGAAATTGGTTTGATTGTGTTGTGTCCTTGTGGTTCATCCACACTTAGTGCCATGTCTGGATTATTTACCTGGGGTGCTGCACTCCCTATGTGCTATCATTGATATCTACATTTTCCATTGCCATTAAAAACAATGAAATTTCATTCATTAGAGAATGAATTCTTAGAGAAAGCACTCACCAGAGGTCCTTAATTTAAAATTGAATTAATCCCCCAGTCTGCAATTTACTAGTTTTCTTTCTAGCCTGTAAATCTCCACACTTATCTCTGCAAAGGATAACCATTTGTTAGATCACAGACAGCACTGAAATCTTTCAAAATTACTACACTGGCTGTTTACTCAGAGTGTGCCTTAATGAGAAGTCAGTCTAAACATTAACATGCAAAACATATGACTTTTGGTGCATGGGGGGTTTGGGCCCCTTCCTAGAAGAATTAAAAATATGCAGGAAGTGGTTAGATCTGCCCTCTTGGTCACTTCATTTGCATCTTCACTTAAAAACGCCTCTATTTTTCACATGGGAATAGGCTGATTAAAAACAATTCTCTACATACATTATTTCCAAGCTATGTTAGATCTATTCTTAATTCCCTGATCTGCTTTAAATAGCTGTTTGGCAGAAATATAGCAGCTCTTCACAATGCAACTCCCAAAGTGAGGGTATCTCAGTGAATCTTCTGCTGATGTCCTTTCACTGATTTAACACAGACTTTTGATTTTTATGTCTGTCCCATGTCTGTATAATTCACACATCCCTCCTGTCTCCCTGCCTTTGTGCTTTACACCCCATGCACAGAAGTGCTTCCCTAAAACTCTTCAAAGGACTCTTGGATTTCTCTATGCCACCTATTCCCCTTCTTAACTCCCTTCTCCTCCCCATACCTGCAAGCTTAAGTTCCTTTAACATCCATAACTTTTCTGGCTGGGCAAAGAAAATATATTAGGTTTTGTTCAAACCTACATATAACACTGCCTTCCAGGCCTCTGCATCTTGTAATTATGAGAACTGAGTTATTCCTTCACTTCCCTTAGTGATTGACTCAAAACAGTGCTCTCTTCTGTACCTTGACAGCAATTTTCTCTAAATTGCTTGGAACATATTAACTTGGAGCAGCCTGGCACTCAGCTAAAGCAGGATGAAATGGTCCAACAGGCTCAAGATTTTTTGGGGCTGAGGACAAGACATGTAATTGTGTAAACCTAATTTCCAGAGGAAGGCAAGTTAAAAAACTCAGTAAAAAGTACAGAGTTTCCACAAAATAGCTTTTGGATATCACTGTGTACTCCCTGTCCATTCTCTGAAAATTGAGACTCATAAGAACAGGAGGTTCTGGGAAAAAAGTGGTCTCATGGAGAAAAACCCTCACTTTTCATAGTCTGTGAAAATTAGTATGCCTCCTGCATACAACTGCAGTGAGGCACTGGAAAGAACTGGTTTGGTGTATCCATGTCTCCTTTTTATTTAGTAAATAAAATGAAATGAAAAGATTTATGCAGGGAAATAAAATTCAGGACATTTATTTAAATAAACTGGTATCAGTTGTTTTATATCGACTGAAAAAAGCAACAAAAATCCAAAATGAAAGAAAGCCTCAGTGAAAATAAAAAAAGAAAGACTTAAATAACCTTTTGAATGTGGCATTTGGAAATGTTCTACATGTACCAAAGCACTCTGCAGGAATGACCAAAACATGCCATAAGTTACAGGAGAAAACCATGGTGTTGTAGGTACAGAATTTTATTTCAGAATATCTCATATGTGCTTTTTGGGGTGTGCATAAATTTATATGCTGCTGTTGAAAGTTGTATGATGGGTTTTTTTCTTCCTGATGGGTTTTTTTCTTCCTGTAGGTTTTATTTTGGACTGTGACACTGAAATGCAGCTTGGCAATTTTGTCACATCTGTTTTGTGGTTCAATCTTCTGTGCAATAATATGACAAAATATGGTAAAAAATGATTGTCAATGATGCATGAAAAGAGGAGTGATAAAGAGCTCTCTAACTAGTTCTGATTTTAACCTCTGAAGCAACCAAGGGCAAAGAAACCAACTAATTTTGATCTTGGTATGCCTCACCTGTGCAAATCAAAATGACTCAAATCTGACCCTGCTTGGGTTCTGTGTCAATAACTCTATTATTGCTCTCTTCTACTGGATTTAATGGTCCAGAAATGCCTCCTAAGGAAGTGAAACCTAGAGGACTAATTTTTTTTTTTTTTTTTAATGTTTTCCCTTGAATTTCATTGATTTGGTCTTCACAAAGAGTGAAGTGGTACAGCTGATTCAGGTGTAGACACCCACAAGATAGGTGGGATAATATGATTCAACGTATGAAGCTCTCCAAATGCACTCAGCTTTCCTTTGGAATGGCTCCAAATGCTGGGAGTGGTTTTGAATGAAGGTTTTATGTCCCTTCTGCAGAAATGCTTCTACTGCCAGGTTTATGAAAAAGCTCTTGGGCTATTCTGTAGCCTGCTTCTTTTTAGGCAGTTTTTGGTGTGTGTCATAGATACTGGAATTTCACTTTAAAGCAAAGAAACATTGAAATTCCATTTTATCAGTTTTTCCAGCTGTCTTCACTGCAGACAACCAATAGAATAGTAAATAATTTATGTGAAGTCTAATAAATTTTAAAGGAAGATGGGAAAAAAATTGCAGGAAAGCAATTGTTTCTGAAGTCCTTGCTGATCTTGTTCTAAAACCTGTCAGTGACTCCAGACTAAAACAGGACAGGGAAGCTGATAATATTCACTTTTCTGCCAAGAATCACAAGTTAAGTAAATTTTAAAAATTATTTTGGAAACGTTTCAGGTGTAAAATTGGTGAAATGACAACCAAAAATACTCAGACTTACACTGAAGTGTGACTTTCAGACTGACACATTAATTAGACAGCAAAAATCAATTTAGATTTTTGGATCTGATAATTTATCAGAAATGCTTTAGGTACTTTTCCCATGAGAATCTCACAAGAGAGGATCTCTACTTAAACCCTTTGCAGATATACTTGGACAATGGAGGACTCTTAATCACCTGACATCTCTTTTCCAGTAGAACTACTTGTAATGAAGTAGGAGCAACGTCAGCAGTTAAGAACTGTGTGACTGAATTCTTCACATTTCTAATGACAGTGTCTTTAGAGCCATAGTATTAAACTGACCCAAAGACCATACAAAAAAGACTGACTGCACATTTTAAGGATGTTATGTCATGCAGTTATGCATTTATTCAGCTCTCAGAGGAGCAGTTCCTCTTCCTATGGCAGAATCCCTCACGTTGTAAGCCATTAATAAATCAAGCTTCTGTAGAATGAAAACAACCATTTCAAAATGTGTAGGTGAAAACTAAAGCCAAAAATTATCATTAAGATTAACACAATTTGGAGTCTGTTAGGGAAGAGAAAAAATACAATTTTATTGATTTTTTTTTTTTTTTGCCAGGAAAAGAGGTGATACTTTTTATGCTGAAATGTATATTGTCCTTATAATCTTGCTCTGTGTTGTAAGGAAATCAATCATTATGTATTTTATTTTTTTTTTTCTGGTAGAAAAAAAAGAGGTTTTTTCTTTATTTTTGGTCTAGTAGACCAAAGTCCTTGCTCATAAAGTTTGTGTAGGGTCTCACCTATTCACAGGTTTATTCTCCTTTCACTTTGAAGCTCTTCCCCCCTGTCCTGTTATGCCCTTGTAAATAGTCTCACTCCATCTTTCCTGGACTTCTGAAATATTTCTGCAAATTTGGGCAGTGATGGATTGAGTGCAGCTGTGACCTGCATGTGAGAAGAAAGCCTAGACAGCCTGTGCCCAGCTTGGAGAGCTGATGTGGAATGAAAGCAGTGGCTTCAAATCCAGTCCCACTGATCATCTCATAACCAATGGCAACATTCCAGAGCATTAGGATATGGTCCTGTTTGCAATAGCATTTCCCAGGCTGTGTGGAATTCAGCTCAGATTTGGGATATCTGAGGCATAGATTTTCGTTGCATTCATTGTGAGTGGCCCACTTTAAGAGCACAGACAATTGGAAAGAGCTGAGAGCAAGACAAGAAGGCTGATAAAAGTGTGATCTATTATATCTCTTTAGATTCAAATGGGTGAGGTAAACCATGGAGATAGGAACATTGGCACTGTGAGTGCTTTTTGAAGATGAGATTTTTTGAAAGGGCATAAAATTGATACATTTTGAAATGCATTTTTAAATGGCATAAAATGCAATTAAGTAACTCATTTCAAGAAAAAATGGTGACAAATGTGTCCTTATCTATTTTAAAATCTTCCCATTTAAATGGGAAAATGCATTAAAACTTATGGTTGTGATATAGCTAATAGAACCAGGAAGCAAAGAAGAAAAAATAAAAAATTACAATTTAAAAGTCCCACTGGGAATATTAATGAGAGGCAGGATCAAAAATGTGCAGTTTTCCTCAATGCCTTCAAATCACAGTCACAATTCTCATTTTGGTTTTAAAAAGCTTTTGCTTTTAGTCAATAAATCAATTATGTCTTGAATGGTGGCACCTATAGAAGGTGCTGTATATGAATATTTATAGTATCTTTAGTTCTGCAATTAGTGGTGGAACTGACTTCAGTTAACTGCTTGTGATACAGAGGTTTGGGGTCAAAAATAGTATTCTTCTGTGTATTGTGGATCGGCTCACCTTTTTGGAGCCAGTCTATTTCCTAACTTCAATTTGCCATATGAAGTTATTTACATCTGGGGCTTACTGGGACTGCCATGGCAGCTTTGGTACTTTGCAAGATGATTTGAGTATTCAGTACTCTGATCTGAAGGGGATTTAGACTCATGGTTCTAGGAATAGTTAAATCTGTTTTAAGTGCAGGAATCACAGTGAAGAATTGCTTTGCTTAGGTTGTTCCCCAAGCCCATGTTTTGCTGTGCTGCTTTGATTTTGATGTCAATATTAAAATTCTTCTGGTGCTTAATGAAAAGACTGAGGACAAAATTTAATGTACACAGTGTTAAACTTCAGATGCCTTTACTTCCCCATGAAAAACATACATTAAGATTATGTATTGCTCAGATGGTTTCATTGCAAACTCATTTGGGTTTCTTTCCAAAATAAACTGTCAGTTTAAAATCTCTCATCATACATGCATTAAATTTATACTGTTTCATAAAACAAAAGTACAAAGAATATTATTGAACAGTTCTGCTCTTGAATTCACCAAAGCTGAAATGAAACACTGGGTAGAAGTTCAGGATTGTTTGCAGAAAGATATTGCTCAGCCCAAGCTGCTGGGCATAGCTTTTAGTTTATGATCCTTGCCATTTCTCAAGAAGTGTTAGGGCTATACTGCACCTGATTAAAAAGAAAAATTGTACATCAATGCACCATAAAGTAGTGCCCTGGGAGGCTCCAAGCAGCTATGAGCCCTGTAAAGAGTTTTAGTAGAGGTTTGCATCTCAGAGAATATGACACAAAATCTCACATTTGCTTAATCACCTTAAAACTTGCAATACAAAGAAACCAGTAAGTAAATTAAAACTACTGTTCCATGCGTTTTTTAACTTGTTCTTAAGGTCAAATTAAATTAAGTGAAAACACAGTGCTGATGTTTGGAGATATGAACCCATAATAACATTGCCCTTCACTTGTGTTGCAAAAGTAATTTTCCTAATGTGATAAAATATAAAGTATTCTCGTTTGCTTGTTGCTGTTGTTACATCAGATTTTCCTGCTTAGTTGCCTATAAAACTTGGTAAATTTAGCAATAGTCTCATTATGTGCAATCATGTAATTTGGTTCATCATGTGGAAGCTGCTATTTGAAGCTGACTGTTCGATGTGCCTAATTTCAGTTGCACTTTTAAACCCACGTATTCTGAAAGTGTGGTCTAGGACTCACCTGAGGACTGAGAGATCCTGGGTTATCTGTAGTTCAGACTTCCAGGGGCCACAGGGTTGCAGCTCCTGTAGCATCCTCTGCACAGCTCGATTCAGTGCATTAAAATATACAAGCATCATATAGCACCACATTTGGGGCTGTTTCTGGATGATGTGTTGAGTCATAAAAAGAAAATTTTGAACTGCTGCCAAAACCATACCAAGAAAATACCTGCCCTGTTTAAAAAAGGCAATGGTGTGCAATGGGCAATATGAACACTCTGAAGTTTGATTTCTGTTGTTAAAGGTAAAACAAAATTCCTGTGTATATTAACATAAAATCATGTCTTTATCTACATTAACAGATCAAGTGTTTTGTATAGTTTTGTTTTGGAGGCTTTTTTTGTTTGTTTGGGGTTTTTCTAGACAAGGTTTCCAGTTATTCCTACTTGCTGCATGTTGGTTCATGATGCAGAGCAATTTTAGCTAGCACAGATGGGATTCCTTTCAGATTAAACAGATGATGCACTCTGGGAGCACTTCATGTATTCCACCCATTAATTGGTTTTGAGACTACAGAATCAGAGCTCTTCAGAAGTAACCCCACCAAAAACTTGTGTTTATATATCATATCATAAATATCAGGTCCATTGTACCAGCTGCTTCATTCCTATTTGTGTTGTTTGCTACAGAACGTTTTAAAATGATCATCAAAGCAGTGAAGGAACGAAAAATTTTTGCAGTGAAAACAATTTTTTGTGTTTTCTACTTGCAATAAGGATTTTTGCATTATGTCAAGTGTTCATTCAATACATTCATATTATCTCCCAGGAAAATGTAATAAGGTCCTCTTTATGAATTATTTTGAGTCACTTGAACTGCTTAAAATCTTCCTTTTTCATTCCTACCAAACCATCCTTTTAAGTAAATGACTTCTTATCATTCTCTGTTTAACACATGTCATGGGTTCATAATGTCGTAATTCATTGCTGATTTGACTTCTGTATTTTCTATTTTGAATGTGACAAGAAGCTCCAATGCACTGGAATAGGGGAAAATTCCATTAAACAGGTCTATTTCAATGGTGGCTTTATCTCATGAATTACAATATCCTGTTGATGAGAAGTGTGATATTTTATTATTGGTGCTGCAGCAAGCTGAAAATGTTTTGAACTGCCAAGGAAAGGAAAAAATCTGTCAGGTGTATTCTTACAATAATCACCAGTACTTGAGGATTAAGCTCCAAGAGAGTGTGCGCTCACATAAATTTAAGAACACTTTTAAAATTGCTTCTAGTTCTATAAATTTATATGTATTTTCACTGAGTATTCTAACTAAACTAAAGCTTCTTAATCTTCTGGGTGAGATGTTTTTGTGATGAATTCTGCACCATAACTAAGGTAAGATACAATCCTGTGGTTTTGACTTCTGCACCAGACCTTTGATAGCAGTTTGGAATGCAGGGTCTTGCTGTTGTAGAGAAACTAGGATGTGAATTCAGTTCTTACAGAGAGAAGGATCTTTTATTTCATATTCTCCAAGGTCTAATTTAGAAAGAAAAGGGAAAAGAGATATATCAATATAAAAAAGATCTATAGATTAGTTCTTAAAACAGGGTGCAGTTCTAAACAGTGCACTGTTTTTGTGCACAAATAATTAATTACTGAGTATCACTTAATTTAAGGGAAACAACAGGATCCTACATATGAATTGAGAGATGTAGATATCTTAAGCTCATTTGAATTTTTTTTTAACATTTGTTTTATAAAATGCTATCAAACCTAATTCACTAAAATCAATACTGATATAATTTTACAGTGGCCTTAAACTTCCAAACACTGGGAACACAAATGGAATTGCAAGATGGAAAATTCCTGGACAATGGTGGTTGTGGCTATGTGCTGAAACCTGTATTCTTGAGGGATCGCAATACCACATTTACACCCCGAAATGTGGGAGGATACAGCAAACCAATGTCTCTGTCAATAAGGGTAAGATGACTGAAGTGTTGTTTTGTTCCATGAAAATGGGAAAGCAATTTTTATGTAGTTGAGATGAAATTATTATCTATTTTTTTCCCATTTTATTCCTATTCCTGTTTGTTGGGAACTAATGCTTTCAACAAGATGGTAAAACTCTCACAGAGTATCAACTGCTGCTTGGGTGCTTTCCCATCTGTATTTCACTTATGCTTGCTAAAAATATGTAGGGGTTCAGAGCCTCCAAAAATCTGTAAAAATACATGGCTTTTCATGATGCTGTACAAAGAAATATAAATAATGTAGCTGGCAAAGGGGCCAGACAATTGTGCATGTGGAAGCTGAACTGAAAACACAGAAATCAAATGTGCACTTTGGGTGTTATTTCTTTCACTATCAATAATACCACGTGTACTATTTAAAGATAAGATAGGAAGCTTTATGCTTCTTTTAAGTCTCATTATCTTTCTATGCATATATAAAAGACTATTTGTAATCCTTAAATGGTATAAATAAGTGTGAAAGGAGGGATGAATTAATAAGTCTGAATTATTTCTACTTGTCCCAAATTCTAATGTGATTTACTTCCCAAAAATACTTGAAATGCATGCCATTTACTAATAAATGATTAGATAAGGCCTTTATTTTGAGGTCAAGTAGATTTGTTGTAATTGTTCACTAATTAGAAAAGTCCCTTTTCCCAATGAAAAAGTTATATTTCTGATTACACAGAATACCACTTGCATAAATGATATTTAATTAGCATATAATTAGTGTGTAATTGCTATTTTGTTTCTTTCAGAGTAATAAATAGCAGAGATAAAACAATAGTTAGTGACAATTATAAAATACTTACATAATGCACACACCTAATCAAGAACATTTTAGTGTCCTGACAGTGAGCATACCAATTGTGAATAGACATTGCTAGATGATTTCAGGCAACTAGGCAAATACATCACTTATTTTAGCCCTAATTTGTATGAAGCTGGAATTAGGATGAGGAGAAACCCTGAATTGTAATGCAGGAGTCAGACAAAATCATTGTCAATGCAGAGGAAGTGTCTGAGTTTGGAAGGAGCTGGAGAAGAGAAAGGCTGTGTTTAAGATTGAGGACTTTAGACTGAGACTTCAGGCTGGGTAGTGCAGGCTGCAGAGAGGCAATGGCATCCCACTGGCTGAGGGAATGAAGGGCACAGAGAGCCCCATTCATAGTCAGCAGCAAAAACCAGGAAATTGTGGTTGAAGACAAAAGGAATTTGGAGCAGGAGTCAAAGGAAAAGCAGCTTCTGCTGAAAAAGTTACTAACCAGATGAATGCAGAAATGACAACAGAAAGCAAAGATAGAAAACATCTAAGGGGCAGATCTCTCAGAATGAATGAATGAATGAATGAATGAATAATAGAAAAATCACATAGGGCCTGATTTTACTGAATTCCTTATCCTTAACCCAATGTGCCACAATTCCCATCAAGAGGCATAGAGCCTTTGAAGCAGAAATAGGGATGACCAAGGTGCTTCCCAAATTTTTACATCACTCTGTATGTCTGCTTCACCTTGGATCTCAAAAATTGATTTGATTTATGGATTTGGGTCACGGTGTGCTTAAAAGAACTCACTCTTTTCCCGTGCTAGGGGAAGCTTAGACTAGGTCTAGCAGTGGGTCATGCAGGCCTTGGCAATGGCACTCAGGACATGGCAAGGATTCTCCCATGTCCTTAGTGGGCAGCCCATCAGTGATTGCAAAGATTCCTGGTGAAGGCAGCAGCTATTCCTTAGGAAGAAAGAGCATCAGTGTTTGCCAAGCCACTGCTTTTCAGTATTTCAGGCTAGAACTTCTCTTGGGGCAAGGTGCTACAAGCACTGGAAAATACCAAAGCAAAACGTGGGATTTGTGGGTTTTGATTTTTGGGGTGGTTGACAGGGGAATAAGAATCTCTTATGATGCTTAGGCCTGAGACCGGGATCAGGAGTCATATGTTTCACCTGCACTTTCAGGCTTGTATATCTCTCTCAATACATGTTATATGCTGATCCTTAAAAGGCTGATTACTGCACAGATATTTACTCTCTCCTAGCTACCCTGAAATATAGATAAAAAGCAGACAAAATTGTGATTTTCATAAATCCTGTCTTAGTCTGGGTGCCAGATTACAGGACAGTCTGAGACAAAATTTCCTGGTTTTGGAAATTTTGGTCAAAACACATCAGGAAGCCCACTGAATGGAGAGTTTTTGTCAAATACTAAGGAATACTGTGCAAGAGATGAGGCACAGGTGAGGCAGTCTGCTACATACCCTGTAGCACAATGCTGATGTCACGGTGGGTCTTGATGCTGATCCACTCCACACAGATTGGAATTCATGAGCTCGATAGCAGAAAATGTAAAAATCACTGTAGGCTGATTCCAAGATGATTATTTTGTACAGTAACAAAATATAATTTTTATGTATAGCTATTGAATAAAAAAACCTGAAAATTATTGTTTAAAATATGATTTAAGTTATTTATTTATCTATTTATTTATTCATTTATAAAGAGGGTGGTGAAACACTGGCACAGGCAGCCCAGAGAGGTTATATGTATCCCATCCCTCTAACCATTCAAGGTCAATTTGGACTGGGCTCAGAGCAATCTGATGTAGTTAAAAAATGTTCCTAAACCACAATATTTCTAAAAAATTATATATAAAAAAAATAAATTAGATGGGTAGCACCATATTCTTGATTCCATTGTGTTTATTGCACCAGTTAATGACTGGCATATACTTAAAGTAATTTCTTTTGAAAGCTATTTCTATTATGGCTACTATATGGCTCTGGTGAATTAGTTCATTCCTACAGTTATTTCTATACAACTTTAATTTTCCAGCTGATCAGTGGCCATCAGTTACCACCCAGCAGCATGTCAAGGACCAACAAAGCTGACCCCATGGTGCAGATAGAAATCTACGGTGTGCCAGAGGACCAAACAAGAAAGAAATCTAGTGTTGTAAAAAGCAATGGTGAGCATCAGTCTGCTTCTCTAGGCTGTGAACAAAGCACAACAACATTTTATAAGGAAACACCAACTTTGCATCCCAAGGAGTTATAGAAAATGCAATTATTTCTCTCTAGACTAGGATTTCCTGGCACAAAATCTGTAGTAGAAGTTCATGCTGTGTGCCATTTTTCTACACTGGTAGATTAAGGAAGCACAAACACACAGCTGGGAGCACTCCCCCTTTCTAAAGGAAGGTGGAATTTTTTTTTGCACACTGCTGTGGGCTCATCCTGGACAGCAGCTGAGCTCCACAGAGCTGCTTGCTTGTTCTCCCCTAGTTGGATGGGAAGAGAGCTGGAAAGGCCAAAATGAGAAAACCCTCAGGTTGAGAAGAAGACAGTTTGATAGATAAAGCAAAAGCTGCCCACACAAGCAAAGCAAAATAAGGAATTCATTCACCACTTCCCATGGGCAGGCAGGTGTAGAGCCATTCCCAGGGAAACAAGGCTTCATTTTGGAGCTCTGAGGTTACTTGGGAAGACAGACACTGCAATTCTGAATGCCCTCCCTTCTCCCTTCCCCCCAGCTGTGAGCATGACACCATTGCTAAGGAACATCCCTTTGGCCAGCTGGGGTCAGCTGTACCACTTGTGCCTCCTCCCAACTTCCTGGGTACCCCCAGTCCCCTCATTGGGATGGGGAGGCTGCTCTGCAGTGAGAAAGACAGAAATCTCGACACTGTGGAAGCCCTGTTCAACAATAGCTCAAACACTGGGGTGTAATCAGTGCTGTTTGAGTCAAAAATCCAAAATGCAGCACCATAGGGGTTGACATGAAGAAAGTTAACCCTATCCCAGCCTTAACTAGCACACGAGGTTTTCTTAAGAAATTGCTGTAACTTCATCACTCGTCTCATTTGAAGTCTCTGGTAGGAGTAATCCCTTAATTGCTTGACAGGTGAAGTGTGTACTCTTTGTAGCTGTCTTTGAGCATTCCCTTATCTTTATAATACAGATCTTCTTGATGTCTCAGACTACAAGCTTTCTGTGATCTCATTTTGTCTGTGCCTGTCTTCTATGCTTCCTTTTTCCTTTTCATAGATAGCTGCTGTTTTAAATCAGCCCCTGAATTTCTTTTCCCTGTATGAACATTGCTAAAGACAAGGCAAACCCTTCCTGTTCCACATTCTCTTTTTGTATTTCTAGTCAAGTGAACGTTTTACTACCTGAATTTATTCATTTCCAAAACTGTGAAAGGAGAAACTTTGGCAAAAGCATGAAACTGGTATGGCTATAGGAAAATTTAAGCTGAGAAGAAGTTCTTAACCTGACTATCCTTGTCCCATTTTTCTCTCTTTTAAGGGATGACACCAACTATCTTATCTTAGACTTTTGCCTCACTACAGTCAGTGGGAGTTTAGTTATTTATTTAAATGGGCACAGACACCTAGGGTAAAAGAAAATCTTTACCAGTTCAGACTAGTGATAGCAGCTCAGTTATTGAGTAGGAAAAAAAGAAATCATATTTTAATCCTGTGTCTTTTCTCCTTTAATTAGCTCTGAGCCCTAAATGGAATGAAACTTTCTCTTTTAACATCCAAGTTCCAGAACTGGCAATGATACGCTTCTGTGTGCAGGATGAGATTTCTCTGTCTAACAACGAATTCCTTGGCCAATACACTTTACCTGTGATGAGCCTGAATACAGGTAATACTTTCATGTCAACCACCTATAACAGCTCAAAAAAATCTGCAACATTCCAGGCTTTTATTGTTATTGTAGCATTGAGAGACTTCAGCACTACGTTTGTTTTCTAGAGCACGATTTTGTAACAAAATGAATAAATGGCACTCTCTGTTTTTTGAAATAAACATATTCTCTGAATGCAAATCCATGATGTTGAAATCAGAACAATATTAATGGCAGGTGATTATTCCCACTGCAGTATTCCATTCTAGATGGAAACTGCTCAGGTGGTATTTTAATTCATTGCAAGAAGTGAGACTAGTCAGAGCTGCTAGGAAAACAATGGTTTTGTGCACTTCTTACTCAGCTAAGTTCAAAACCCAATACCAAATTAAAACAAAATCAACCACCAAAACCCCCTCAGGTAACCTATCTGCAACTTTTCAGAGTGGAGAACAATGGTTATAAATAGGGCAAAATATTCATGGTATTTTTCTTACTGGAGTTTCTTTTGTTAAGCCAGTAGAGTTCCTGGAACTTTTGTAATGAAAAGGCTGCTCATAAAGAGCAGACACAGAAGTCAATAGGCCAAGGAGAAAGGCTTATGTAAAATGGCTGTTTACTACACTGGCTTTCCAAAGCTATTTCTGACAAAACAAACAGTTTCTAGTAGTGAATAAAAACGGCAAGGCAAAACACTGGAGCTGGCAACAGGCACCACACCTTTTTTATTAAGCTTAACAGGATTTTAAATGGCGCATTTTTTTCCCTCATGTTTGGAAGTCATAAAGCTGCTTGTGATTCTTAGTTGAGGCTGAGGAGTTATACAAGAAAAATGACATTACTCTTTGAGCTCAGTTGTTTTTCTACAACATGAATTTTTACACTGATAACCTTTTAGTTTCCTTTTATTTGTATACTTCTGGATAATGAAAGAACACTCAACCTAACAATTCGCAATATCTGAGACAAATTCAAATATCAAGCACTGCTGCTTACAAGTACTTGCAAAATTATTGATTGAGGTTTTTTTAGATACAAATTTTCAGTGAGGTTTAATGTCTTTATAATTTTGGTTACAAATAAGGGATTCATATTTTGGAAAAGTAAGAGCAGTAGACTTCTGAGGAAACATTTTCAGTGCAATAATTAAAATTCTAGGGAGTGAGTCTAGGTACAAAAATTATAAATGATGCCAAACAAATTGCCCTAATCCCCACTTAACACAATATAAAAAAAGTAATTTGCTATCAGGATGCCCAGAGGCCATAAATAAAATGTTTCTAAGAGGGAAAGTGATAAATAATTTCAAAATTTATTACAAGCATTCATTGCAATGCTTAACATTGAGATCTCTAAAACCAGGTCTGGAACGATGGTTTTGTTTTAGGTATCCAAGTACTCTCTAAACAGTGAAATAGGAAAATAATGTTCTTGCAGAGGGAGTCACAACAAGCAGAAGACAAGGCAAGAACTGCCTAATATGCTGGAGAGTGAGCATGGATTTCAGTCTTAGTCTTCAGCATTCCAATTGCTTAAATCTGTACTACAGGACTGTCCCCAGGTCCCTAGGATTCATATCCCTGAGGTTTCCCTGAGGGCAAGTTGCTTCCAAAAGCTGAGCAGTGCTTACATCTTTTATTTTCTTTGACAGCCAGAGGGGCAAAGTTGTGCCATTTCCTCCCTCCTCTGCATTTTCTTTTGAAAGGATTCAAATCTATATCCACACTGCCTTCCTTTCCCCAGCAGCAGACTCCCAACTACTTGTAGACTCCACTGGGGAGGAATGCTTGCTGTCCAGCTGCAGCAGAATTTGATTTTCCATGTAGTGATTATGTAGCTATACTCAGAGGGGCTGAAACTGAGAAAAATTCTCTACCTGGGTGGTTAAAGGCAAATAGGAGGGGGGAGTCCTCTCTCACAATCCCTGTGCCAATGAATCTGCCATGGTGAATACTAATACAGGACAGGAACTCAATTTTTACCTCTATTATCATGGGATCCAAGAGTAGTTAATTATTTAATGCAAATTGGGGCAATTTCAATAAAAAAAAAGTTTTACTTCTCTCAGGAAACTTCGTAGAGTATTCTGTAGGTAGGAGCTAGAACACAAGTCTTCAGAAATTAGTATTAGTCTTTGAAGTGTATCTTTGGATAGGAAATCAACCAAGCCTTCCACATATTGTGTGCATGCCTTAAAAACTGATCTCAAATGTAAATTGCCTACAACCAGCTTTAATATTTGCTGCCTAGAATCTGAACCTTAAATACCAGAGGACTTTATGTGTAGTATGACAAAACAAGGGGAAATGGCTCAAGCTGTGCCAGGGAAGGTTCAGTTGGACATCAGGGAGAATTTTGTCAACGGTAGGGTTGTTCATTATTAGAGAGAGCTGCTCAGACAGGAGGTGGAACCACCATCTCTGAAGGTGTTCAAGAAACAATTGGATGTGGCACTCAGTGCCATGCCCTGGTTCACAAGGAGGTGTTCAGTCAAAGGCTGGACTTGATGATCTTAGAGCTCTTTTCCCATCTAAACAATTCTATGATTCTGTATAAAAGAAGCAAGAAATTCCAAACCCAGGTAAATGTGGCTTCCAAAGACTCCACAGGCATCCACATACACCTAAAGAGAGATTTTGAAAACTGCAGTTCAGAACATGGATACTTATACAAAACAGACTTAAATAGCTGGAGTTATTTACATATATATGTAGAAAAAATATAGAATTTTTTTTAACCATAAGTGACATTGTTTATTATTATGAAATAATGGACATTTAGTCATGTAAAGCAGTACAGGCTGGGATTTTTAAGAAGTTGTTTTGTTTTCTAAGCAGGTAAGTGAATTATGTTTGAAATTGAGAACTATGACTTTTCCAAATGCTTCAACAACCAGACGAACATGTAGTTTCATGATGGCATGACCTTGATAAAGTGAATTACTCATATGAAATTAACTTTTTAAGAAGTCATAGTAGAAAGTCTTACACTTCACTTTTTCTGCCTCAGCTGCACAGTGCATGGCTGCTGCAGCACCGTTCTGTAGGTGCTATCACTGCTGATTCACAAGTTCTTTCATTTGCTATCAAAACAATGTGTGCAGCACATAACCTGGGATGTTACAATGTAAGTTTGCCCATGTTTAAATATCACTGGGCTGAAAGTCTTCCATTTGAAAAAATATCACGTCCTGAAAAACACAGGGCTTTTTCACTCTGACACCAAAAATACCAGAATTGAAATACTATATATATATATATATATATATATATATGAGAAAAAACAGCACAAATGATATTCAGTTCCAGTATAATTTTATTTTATTTTAAAGAGCTTTTACAGAATCATAAATTATGCTTTGTTTGCATTGGTAACACTCCATCATAATATTTGTGCTTGTGGTTAATACACTAATAAAGGTGTCATTATATTTACAGGTTACCGTAACATTCCGTTGATATCCAAAGAAGGCATCAAGCTGGAACCTGCATCACTGTTTGCTCATGTCTGGTACTATTAGTGATGTTCTGCAGAAGAAATTGTTCTGGGGGATTGTCCCCTGCTTCAATAAAGTAGCATTTGTGGCTTTGCAACAACCCCAATGGCCTGATTCCCAGAGAGGCACATTCACAATGATTTTATGAAGCCAGAGGGACTTTTATGGAGGGGGTATCCCAAATAAGGGCTGCTGTCCTTGGCCCTACTGCTATTTTTCTGTAGGAGAAGACTGGGTTTGAGAAGACCTAAGGAGCCTTGAGGTGCACAGGTCCATGGGACATGATGAGAAACATCCACAGGTCCTGAGGGAACTGGCCTGAGCCGCGATCCCTCACTTGAGAAGTCAGGACAGGCCAGGGAAGTTCCCACTGATTGAAAACGTGGAAACATAGCCCACATTTGCTATCAAAATCAGCATTGAGGGAGGTGATTTTACACTCCTAGTCTGCTCTCAGGAGATCCCACCTGGAAAGTTGCATTCAGCTTTGGCGCCCTCCAACACAAGAAAGAGGTTGATCTTTTGGAGAGAGTCCAGAGGAGGGTTATGAAAATAATCAGAGGTGTGGAGCACCTCTGCTGTGAGGAAAGGTTGAGAGAGTTGGAGCTGTTCAGCCTAGAGAAGAAAAGGCTCCAGGGAAACATTATAGAACGTTCCAGCAGAAGGGTATGCAGCAATTGGAAAAGGGTGGATGGCTTTAAACTGAAAGATTAAATTGTAATTTACATTTAACTGTAAATTAAACTGTAAGTTTAACTGGGAACTAGGAGGAAATTCATTACTGTGAGGGTGGTGAGGCACTGGCACAGGTTTCCAGAGAAGTTGTGGACTCCTCATCCCTGGAAGTGTTCAAAACCAGTAGGATGGGGCTCTGAGCAACCTACAAAGTGTCTCTGGCCATGGCATGGGGTTGGAATGAGATGATCTTTAAAATCCCTTACAACCCAAGCCATTCTGTGATTCAATAATTCTATGATTGTTTAGAAACAATTAATAAACACTGAATGCTTTTGAATATTTTAAAAATTGAGTTAATGTCACTTGGAGCTAATTTCAAATTTATGATTAATTATTGAGAATAATAGTCCAATACATATAAGAGATCATGCTAATTTTTTAGGATATAAGCATGTGAAATTGGCATTTTTATTTGTATTAAACAACATTTCTTACCATTGTACCTTTTCAAGGGGACAGGAAAAATTATACATACAGTGTTCCCTTTAAATCTGTAAAAAGTGGGCTCTGGCTGGATTATTCCTCTTTAGTGCCCACTCTCATTTTCTTACCTGAAAAAATAGCTTTCAGAAAAAAATTAAAATCATAAAAAAATCATATGCTAGTATTGGTACCTTTCCTTAGCTTAGTCTTGAATGTCCTGCTGCTAAAGCAAGATAAAAAAATTCATGGAGAGTTTGTAAAGAACCATATTCCTCATAGGAGCAGGGAGCTCAGGATACATCTTACTGGGAACTCAGGAAGTTGGAAACACAGTATTCCGAGGAGAACTGGAGAATTTTAGAAAAATCAAGTGTCTGAAATCTAGGAGGACAACTACTTGCTTAACATCAGTGTAGATCTTACCCATGAGACACAATTTTCCCATCTTCCTTTCAGAACTGAGGCATTGTTGACCTTCCACAGGACTACAGTTGCACAACTAATGGCAGATTTGTCTCTCAAATATGATTTTTTTTTAAAAAAGGATGTTATATAAACAAGTTTCTTTAATAACAAATAATAATGCTTAAGTTTGCAGACCTGATGATAGATTGTAATGCTCTTTTTATTTATTGTTATTCTAATGCTGTTTTATTTAATGTTGCTCTAAGATGGAAAATCAGGGCATGTGGTAAACAAGGGTTAGAAAATGTCACAGGAAATAACACTGTTAGAAAATTGCATTATAGTCTTAATAAGGAAACTGAGACAGTAGACTAAGAGGAATCTAAAATCAATATTGAACTGTAAGGTCAGGTGATTCAATAACTTTGTAAGCTGGTCTCAGTGTGTTGTGTTTTCTGTGCTTGAATGACAAGGCACTTGATTTGTTTCCCATGAGACCCTATAGTACAAAAATGTTTGGTGTCCTGATCTTTGTAGTGATGATATTCTGTGTGCCAGCCAATATCCCTTGCATGTGGTGAATATTTTACAGTTTCTTACAGCTCTGAATATAGGAATAATATTAATATCCAAACAGAGTTCCCCTGACCTCCCCTTACTGAGGAGGAGCATCAGTTTGACTGGGGAAAGTATTTTTAGACAAAACCTGATCAAGTCCATTTGTTTGATGCTGAGAAAAACTCCAGCTTATTTTATTTCCTAACACTCCAAGTCCCACTTCAGGAGCTTTATACAACTTTCTATTCTGATGACTGATGTGGGTGTCCTTTGGGAGAAGAAGGCAATTATCTTCACTTCTGGGATTATTACCCCTCTGTTGACCACTTTTCCACCTGGTAGGACAGATCTGCCCAAGTACATGGTAACTTAAAATTTACAGCAGATCAAACCACAAATCAACACATCTCCTGTGCCTTAAAACTGTGCCCCTGGCCCTGGAAAGGTTTATTTACATGGTCAGTGGGTGTGTGCAAGAGTCTGGAAGCAATGGGCAGTTCATATGAATGGCTGCTCATATGCCAAATGCTTAAAGAGGTGCTTGAGTGCTTCCTCAAATTAGAGAAAAACAGAGCCCATAATTAGCATCTGTGAACTTAAAGGAACAACTCATATTCATTATTTAATGTATAAACATATATTTTATAGCTCTAAGTCTATTCAATGCATGTATTGACTTGAAACCCTTATGCAGCATAGGAGTGCAATGTGGGAAGACTGCTGAACAAATATCTGTGGCATCATGAACTTAAATAAAACCCCCCTGAAAGCTCACACTCAATATATTCTCTTTATTCATGAACATTAGCTTCTCCCTCCTTCTCTATTTACACAAATGACCAGTTATATCTGCCTCTTGGATGTCAGAATAAAAGAAACAATGATACATATTGTTGACAAATTAATGTCCTGGGTTAAATGTTACATTGTATCAAAACTTCTAACATTCGTTAAAAAACCCAAAGTATTGATTGGATAAGATTTAATGTGAAATTTACTGGACATCTGCAGGGAAATGTATTGGCAGGGAACCATCCCATGGTCTTCTGGTGAACTCATCACATGCAGTGATGATAAATTACACCATTACCAGCATTGTTTCAACACCATCAGTGGAATTAATGGGCAAAGACTGAGGCCCCACACGCTGAGAATTTAGTATTTTTACAGTACTATTTAATATTAACAAAACCAAGCCCTTCATTGCTGTCATAAGAACTTTCTGCATATTGCTACAAGTCCTTAGCACGTGATTCCTTAAACTCACGCTGTCAGGAATCTGTGGCAGGAACATGGTAGCACTTTTAAGACAATAGCATTATGAAATGTTAGGATATGTGCTCAGCAGATGACTGCCTATTCTCAAGGGCAACTGAGACAAAATGTACCGTGGGAAATGGGATAAAGAAACATTAGTGAGTGGGCAAATAATTGAATCATCTCGGAGAGCATTTAAATTACACTGTTTCCCAGGGAGTACCACTTTTCTTCATTGAACTGGACACTGCTCAGTTGAATGTTAACAGCTCCCACAAATGTTGCTTTGCTTTTCACAACAAGCTTCAGTACACGGCCTTGGAGCTCTGTGACTCTGTCATATACAATCTGAAATAATATATAGTGAAATAGAAAAAAAAAATACAAGTTTGTTAATCTATTTAACAGGCAAAGCACTTCAAATACAGCTTTCAGGATGATGATTAATCCAACTTTGTGATAATTGCTTTAAACTTCCATCCAGAATAGTAAGCTATTAACCATGAGCCAAATTCACTTAACTTAGTGAATTTACCTCAGAAATACATTTGACCTTATCTAGTTTATATAAAGAGATTCCACCTTAGAATCCCGAGCTTAAGCTCGTGAAATCTGATTAGCATTTTAAAATAAATTTGAAACCTGTCTTGAACAATGCTTGGGAAAAAAAAATCAGTATTCATAATTTTCTCTGTGAAAACTGGGAAAGATTGGACCCAGTTCAGCAAATGGAAGTTACTAAATTTAGATATATCTGATACTCCAGGTGTGCTGTTGATACTTCTCAAAATAAATGAGATGGTAGTTTAGCATGTCTTAAACAATTACTAATGCCTATAGATTTAAAATAGCTTTTAAATTACTTTAATATTGTGAGAACACACAGGGATTAAGTATGAAATTATAATGGTGTATTTTCTGAATTTTTAAAAAACCCCAAATAATCTGGAGCAATAGCCTAACAAGAATAAATTGCACTTAGAACAAATTCCCATTCTTCAGTCCCTGCATTAATCAAAAACTGTTGAGCAAACTGCATGTGGGCTGATAAAAATATGAAGGAATGCTCTCAGAGTGGGCCTGAAAGGTAAGTTTGCTTAAGAGAAGCTCATTTAATGTAAAATTTGTATGGCTGGAAATGTTTTTGCTATTTCACTTGCAGTGGAAAAATGCTTTAAATTTTAATCTCTCTATGCTGTTTAAAAAGCAAACGTGGTGACATTCTCTCACTTCAGGACAATGGAAAACTGAAACTGCCTTAAAGTCATTTCCCTGCTTGGATTTTCCATGGAATCTGAATTCAGGCTGTTACCTATGGCACTGCTGAGGGAAAGGAGAGGCAGACTGAGCCCCTCTGGCTTGGACCTCTGTGGGCTGGACTGATAAACCCTCTCTGTATTTCCACTTGCAATTGCAGGAATTTCACAGGGAGCATGGAATGCACAGGACACCAGGTGACCCTCACAGCACCAACAGGACACCAAGAAAGGTCTTACCAGGGGGTTAAAATTCCCTTTTCCATTTAGAAGTCTTTGGAAATAATAGATTGGGATGGCTGTCATGAAATTTGCACCTGGTGCTTTTTGGTTTTCATGTTTACTGTGCCTAATTTGCCAGATTGTCCATGAATTACAGATTCCACAGCTTCTCTTTTCCTCACCAAAATAAAAGTGAGATGATGAAGAAAATCTGAAAAGCAAGGACAGGCACAGTAAGCATAATATAATTCAGAATAAGTCTGTGATCTGATGTTGAGGTGATGCTAACGTTACCAAAGAAAGCTGCCTTGTTTCTTTGCCAGTGTATTAAAGGTACCAGCTGTTGCTTTAAATCACCAAAACCTACACATATCAGCTGTAAATGTCAAGAAACTGAACTGGGGTAATGAGCAACTTTCAATCTTTGGCCAAAAATAGGCTTTAATCTTTGAGCAATGATAGACTTTTGCAGTGCAGGGTAGGTGGTTTTCAAATTATCCCAGTAAACTCTTTCTAAAATGGTATTGCAAATTCAGCTGGAGTAAGGATTATTATCAGGATGTAGGGACAGAAGAAAGGTCTGGAGAAAGCTGAATAAGGGTGTGGATAAAACAAATGACACATTCCAGAATCTGGGAACAGTTAAATCCTGAAATGATTGTGCTGTGAGAATATTTGCCTGCCTTTTACACAGCCAGATCAGATGGAGGTGAGTTATATGTGGCCATGCAGCAAATCAGTGGGACAGTTAGGGCTGGAATTCAACTATTCCTGGCTGCAAAAAGAGAAACACTGTTGACCTACAGGAGTCTAATGACATTTTAATCACAAATGAGGGACAGTTGCTTCTCCATAGGTAGCCATGGCACAGTTCCTAGGTTTGGTAATTAATCCAAGGTAGTTTTGATGCATGGTGCTGGAGGGAGCAGCCGTGGCTCCTGGTGCAGTTCCCCTCCTCCCCTTTCATCAGACTGGCTGGGGCTGCTCTGCCTTCATTTTCTCTTTACACTGCATTCCACTTTTCTGTGTTCCTTCTCCTCTTCTCTACCACAATTTCTTAATCCAATATAACATTAACTGCTATGAGTGCCACAAATTCCAAAATCCAAATACAGGCACAAGAGAAAAGAAGGATTTGTTTGCTAAAAGCAGCTCCAAAACATTTGCTGTAACTCGTTTTATTGTCAGCCCTCCTGGACTTTCACATCTTCACTCTCACACACATGAGTAAAAATCAAACATAAAAAGCAGTTTTGCAAGGTTGATAATTTGCTGTAGGCAGTCATAAGCAATAGAAGTACAAAACTAAAATCAAAAATACCCAAGAGAAGCACATTTCAGATTTTTCTCAGTCTGGAACAAAGAAGGAAATTAATATACAGCTTCCTTCCAGCCATTTGGCTTTAATAAAAACTTATGAACTCATAAAAAAGGCTACTACATTTCTGTACACAGTGTTTTGGACAGCAACTAACTTAAGAGACAGCTGACTTATATTTTTAGTAGTTTTGCTTCCCTGGGGCGGCTTCTGCCTCAGTCTACCAGCCTTGGACAAAAAAATGCATCCAGAATGACATCACATATGGAGGAGCAGAGCTGCTAAAGCACAGGCATCGGGTTGGAAGTGGCCAAGTTCAGTGGAACCATATGTCCCCACTGTGATTAGCACTTCCCAGTGAAAAAGATTGAGCATCTGGGAAGAAGGCTCTCCGTTTTGATTAAGGACATTAAAGCTTTCACGGGATTTCTTTTATCGGCAGCGGAATACTCGTGAACCACAATTAAATCTCCTCCCAGTGACTAGTGACTAACTGCAGACAGGATTTTGGATTTCCTTGCATTCAAAGGTTTCTAAGAGCAATTTGAAAGATAATTGTCTTCCAGTGTTGCTGGCTTGCTCTTATCTGTTGTCCATTTTGGATACCTTACAATGAATGTAATGATATAATCATATTATGTTCGTTTGCTTTAAATATCTCTCAAATGTAAAGGAATTTCTTTAGACAGATTAATTAGATTTATTCCACTCTGATAGCGAAAAAAGAAGGAAAGAACAGAAAAATAAAGCCTAGTTTCTTGTTATTCCACTGCAGTACTGTAGGGAGGGAAATATGTCTCAGCTGTGAGCAGCAATACTACTCAGGGAGCCTTCTTACAGAATGCTGGAAGTCATCAGTGTAAGCAGGCAACTTTTGTAATTAACAGATGTGGGAAAAGAGAAATATTACAACTCCAGGACTGAGAAACTAAGAGATAAGCACTGAGACTCTGCTGACTAACCTAACCTTCATCATATCTTATCTATGAAACAGGGTGGAGTGGTAATATTTTCCACACCTTCTACTTTATAGCCTGCTGAAAGAGCATTTGTAAATTGCTTTGAGATCTTTAGGAGATTTGTTACATGTAATAATTATAATCTCCAATCCCACCTACTGTTTCAATCTCATCAGCCCTCACAAACGAACACAGTTTATACCACTTCCCATTCTGCCATAAATGCTTCTCCATACAAATGTTTCCTTTCACCCCAGAGGCATGAGCACTTCAGTGGTGTGTGAAATAATCATATATAGCTGTGAACTAATGGCATTTGAACATGAAAAGAACCTGGCTATTCATTCTTGTGTTATCATTTAGGACGGTGACAGCCAATTTTCAAATGTTAATTTGAATAACAGCATCCATTCAATTAATACTTTTCATGCTATTGTGCATATCTTCATTCAGAACTGCTGGGTTATGGTGCAATGATGCTTGATCTCATTTGGCTAACATGTAACTGTGGTTATGGGGAAAGACAGGGCACTGTGAAAAATTCAACTGTTTTCCTGAACAGAGAGACATAAAAGATGCTGTTTCACTTCTGAGAAAGATGCAAAGCAGACAGTCATCACCATTTGTGGTTCTCCTTATGGTACATTCCTTCTTCTTGGTCATCCTCATTGCAATGGCTCTAAAAATGTTGTATTGTTGTTTTATTTCAAGAGAGGGCAAAGCAAATAAAACAAATTGCACCTGTGTGGGTTGTAGGTGACCTGCTGGGAAGGAGCTCTGCAGAGAAGGACCTGGGGGTTCTGGTGGACAACATGAGCCTGCAGTGTGCCCTCATGGCCAAAAAGGGATCCTGGGGTGCATCAAGAAAAGCATTGACAGGAGGTTGAGGGAGGTGACCCTGCCTTTTTACTCAGCCCTAGTGGGGCACATCTGGAGTGCTGTGTTCAGTTCCAAGCTCAGCAGATGAAGAAAAGCAGGGGACCACTGGAGTGAGTCCAGTGAAGGGCTATGGAGATGGTGAGGGGACTGGGGCATCTTTCTCATGAGAAAAAACTGAGTGAGCTGGGCTCACCCTGGAAAAGAGACAGTTGAGAGGGGACCTCATCCATGTCTGTCAGCATCTGCAGGAAGAGGTCAGGGAATGTACCAGGATCTGCTCCATGGGGCCCAGAAATGGGACAAGAGGCAACAGGAGGAACAGATACCCAGGAAGTTCCACCTGAATGGGAGGAAGAACTTCCTTGTGCAGTGATTGAGCACTGGAGCAGATTGTCCAGAGAGGCTGTGGAGAATCCCTCACCAGTGATATCCCACAACCATCTGGACACAATCCTGTGCCACGTGCTCTGGGATGGCCCTGCTGGAGCTGGGAGGTGGGACCAGATGACCACTGTGGGCCCTTCCAGCCTGACCCATTCCATGATTCCGTGAAACAAGAAGGGGTGAAAGAAAGTGAACAATACTCACAAGTTCATTGTAAGTAGGGTCAGAGCCTCTTGGAGCTGTTCTTGTTTTCCTTCGACTGACCTCATAAGGATCCGGCAGAAGATAAAATTCAGCGTGTGCACTTGGGGCAGAGCCATCTGGGAGATGCTGGAAAACAAGAAGGTCATAAATATGAGTGTCCATGTTCTAGCAAAGAAAACAAATAAAAAGTACCAAACGAAATCTGGGCTTTTAGCAGACATAAAAACATGTTGCACTTTCAGTATTCTCTGGGCTAAACTAGAGCGCCAGTGGAATAACAAGAATTAGTAGAATTCAGCTTAAAATGGAATATGGAAAATAAAAATTAAATAACACAAAGACAAGGTAAAATTATCCGTCTTTAATATTTACATTCTGATGGAAAAAGTCCTTAAGCCTCAATCTACCCTAACTCATCTTAATCTGATACAAAGTCTGGCCTTTCCACTTTCCAGAGCAGGGCATAGGAACTGGATTTTAGATGGTAAGCTCCTACTGATTTTAACCCCCAAGTATCTGTGCTGATATCGGGGAGACCGATGGTTTCTAAGGGTGTTTTTGTAAAACATATTGCTATAGAAGAGCCAGGAGCATTTCCTGCAGCAATATGGGCAGAACAGGATTCTTACAGCAGCCTTTCTGATCTCGCCCATCACACAGCTGCAATCTCTCTTTAATTTTCCAGTTCAGGTTACTGAACGATATTCCAGGTATTCCATCTTATACGGTAGCAACTCGAGATCAGAGACAATCTATTAACCAGGCTCAGTCATCAACACCAGCCAGTGCTGGTGGGTGGAGAATTTTTTGATAACTTCTGAGGAGCTGTAAAGTCATTCCTAAAGCAGATTACAATTACTCAGAAAACACATTATATTACTTGAGGCTTCAAAAGAACACACAAGAAACAAAAATGAAAAACTACGGAGCAGGCACGTGCCATTTAATGCTTGGCTTATAATTAAATACAAACCCTTGTGCTGGTTACACAGTATACAGTCAGAAAGCACAAAATGGAGTGTATCAAAATGTCAGTAATTTTGATCATATAATCAGCATTTTAGACAGGAAGTTTGCCTGTCTGCACCCAGACAATGCAGTGACACGATGCAAATGAAAATACAGGCAAAAAGAATAGAACTTAAAAAATTTGGAGCCAATGAACCCAAAGGATTGTACAGGCACTTGCATTTATATCTCCTGTTGTAGTTTTACACCTGGCTCAGGATGAAGAAATTTCTCAGATTTTTATTATTCACAGTATGTGTCTGGAAATGTGGGGCTTTCTACAGCATTATCAACATATCCCTGGGATAGAAGAAACTGCTGTCTCCTAGCAATAAATAATTCCTCTGTTGGGAAGGAAAACAGTGCTTGTGTGTGTGAACAACCAGTTCTTGCACAACAAACCTCTGGTTTTTGTTATCTGAAATGATCCTTCAAGGCAAATGATGTGGTCTACTGCAAAGCTGATTCTTGCTACCATTAACATCATACAGCATCAAAGGATGCCCCACTCAAACCATTACATGTTGTCAGAACTATGGGAGTGATTAATATTACTATTGCTAAATTCCCCACAGCACATCTGATTTAAAATTCCCATGGGATTTAGATAGATGGGATTCAATAGCCAACATAAGAGAGCTATTAAAGGGCAATGGAACTAAAGGGTATTTTCCAATGTGGCCGCATTGTTAATGCAGGATTTATAATTTACACTGTCCACTTGAAAGCCCATCTCTGTTGATTTAGGACTGTACTAAAACATCAATTGAGGATTACAAGTAACAGTAAACTGAGCACCTCTTAAAAATCAGGAGGGAGGATGAAATGCAGCCCTGAGTCCCAGTCCAAGGAACCAGGATCCTAAGTGTAATCAAGATCTCCACTTCTCAGTGAATAGGTAAACACCAATGTAACTTGAAGGTCAACTGATTTTAGTTGTTTCAGACAAAGGAAGGAACCAGGCTGAGGTGACAGGCTCCAAAGGTAATGTGGTTTAACAGGACATGGGTGTCCAGAAGTGGATGTGATTAACTGAAAAGGAGTCAGGTAAAATTGTCACTGTGCCTTTGAACTGCTCTTTCTCATGTTACCTTGCCTTCAGCCAACTAACCTTCCTCTGTCAGCTGATTCCTCCCAAAATTTAAGGGAGGCACTTTGCAGCAGTGTTTTGGCTGTATGAGATGGACTGAAAACTACTTCCTCACTATCTCTTTGAATGTATTTAAATATGTGCTGAAAGAGGTGAGTGGGAGGAGAGGGTCAAGAGAGAAAATTAAAAAAGAGAACATTTTAGAGATTCAGATGGGAAAACTCAAGGGGGGAGCTGTTGCTCTGGATTATTTCAGAACTAAAATAAAGCCACTTTTCATGAATAGTAGCAATCAGCAGTCAGACTGTTAGAGGTAATTTGATGTGCAGCCACCTGAATTCCAAGCAGACATTGTAGTTCTGATTATTGTTTTTTTTCTCCCCCACTTTAGAGGTGACATTTCCCCCCTTCCTCCTCCCTTGCTGAGGAAGGGCAAACAGGCTGCTCCAAATCCCACTATTGTCCCAATTTTCCATCTGCAGAGGCACTGTTATGCCACCAAACAATCAAAAAAGCTCATATGATGAGTTTATGTCGGTTTCTCTTTTGATTGGCACAAGAGCTGAATTTCTTTTCTTGTGAAGAGCCTGCTTAACCATAGGATTTCTTGAGGCAAGACTTGCAATGGAAAGAGTTGTACTTTGCCAGACACTTCCTAGCAGGAGCAAGGAGTGATAGTGGCAGTTTGACTATAATAGTGCAAAAACAAAGCTTGGATTAATGTGGCAAAAAATCTCTTTTAAAATCATAAGTAGGTGGAATTCGAAGTAAACTGTTTTATTAAGACAACAGACATAGCAGGCAAAAAACCCCCAAGTTTTGGGCAAACTAATCCTCTCCTATGGTTTCTGAGTTGAGCACTGAAATAAAGGAGAATGGAGAATAAAGGAAAAATAGAGGAAACATCAGAAATATTTTCCTTACTAAGGATTATGACTTCTGTCATATTACAGTATCACATTTAGTGATCACTTCTAACTCAGACTGCCCTGGCTTATTTATAAATTTAGGTTAACATGAGGAATACCTGACCAAAACCACAGAATCCCAGATGGGGTCAGGCTTGAAGGGCCCACAGTGGTCATCTGGCCCCACTTCCCTGCTCCAGCAGGGTCATCCCAGAGCATATGGCACAGCATTGCATCCAGATGGTTCTGGAACATCTCCAGTCAGGGATTCTCCACACCCTCTCTGGGCAATCTGTTCCAGACTGTGGTCACCCACACAGTAAAGAAATTCTTCCTCATATTCAGGTGGAACTTCTCTCTTTGTACCAAAGAGTACCTGCTCTGATAGTTCATGGTAGAAACAGAGTAAGATTTCTAGCAGACTCATGAGTAGTTCTGAAATCCAGCAAACTCCCTCTTTATTCTTATTAAAAGTTTTTAAAAAATCAATGATTTCTGTCCATAGTCCAGGGCAGAAGGAAAATCAAAGGGAACCTTGGGAAAGCCATTTTGTACTTTACAAAATCTTTATGGCTTGAATGGACTTGTGATCAAGGTAACAGAAAAATCCTAAAGTTTTAAAATTAATTCTGTTTGTGTTTAATTCTGAAGCAATTTCATTGACCCAAAAATAAAGGCTTTTACTTCCTTAAGAAGAAACTACTCTCTATTTAAATTACTGTCTTAAATCTTTCATTGTGTTAGCTTGCAAATAAATCCAAGCTATAAAAATCTGCAAGGCTGTAAAGGTGTAACACCAAGCTCCCAACAAAAATTCCATAGGTTCTCTTGATATGCTTAGAGACAAAAATCCCACAAAACTGATGATTTTGGTCTGTCAATAAAAAAATCTGAATTTAGAAGCTGGCTCAAATTGAATTTAGAAACTGACTGTATTTTCTTTCTTCAACAGCCAAGTGATGATTGAACTATTTTGTCAGAGAATGACCAGCCTACTTGACCTTGATAATGACAGATGTTTTTTAAGGAACTCAGTTACAATTGCCTGTATTTATGTTAAAAAAAGGAATTTACTTTGGAAACGTTATTTTCTTCTAAAGTCAGGCAGAAGGTGCTAAAAATATTTAAGAATGAGGGAGAACGAGGGAGAGAAAATAATACTCTGGATTTGCTTCTTTTCATATGTCTAATTCAATACTGAAAACCTAAAATACAGAGCCTGCATCTGTTATGACTGTTCCATTTTCCACTCCAGTTTTATTTTCCAAAACCAAAAAATGTTGATATTTGCTTACAGAAATCCACTCAGATAGGTTACATCCTATATAATTTAATTTTAAAAATAGTAGCTGTGGCTGGGATATAATGGATGAAATTCAATTAATTTTTCCACAAGAAGTATTTTATCCTAATGACTTTTCTCCCATGATCACTACTAATGATCCTCAACTCTCCTAACATAAGCATTCTTTGTTAGCATTACTATAGGCATAACTACTGAAAAATTTGCCATATATTCAACTATTAAGTGATTTAGCATCCAATATGAATATTGAGCCATACTCACATGATTTTTAAAATATGCATTTTAAGGATTATTTACTGTAAAACTTTTTAAAACTCACGTCTTCCTAAGCAACGTAAAATTTTCTTTTTAGGTGACTTTTGCCTCTAATTTAAATCATGTCATCAGTTTCTGTTAGTGTTAGACATGCAGATCACCTTTTGTCCTAGAGAGGAACAGATTGATGGCTCCTGAACATTTGATAGTTCCAGCTGCTGTTCTCTTTTTCCCATTTTTCATTTTCAACAATTTTGACAGTAAAAACAAATGATCAACTTGTATTAACTAATGACATCTTTCCTCCTCTATAAATAACTACTTTTCTTCCCTGAAAAATTAATTTCCTTGACATTTTTAAATCTCAGTTTCTCTCTTCCTTTTCTTCAATGGAAAAAGAAATAATATATATATAAAGATATATATATACAAAGATATATATATCCAGACATTAGAAAGACTCCCATTTCAGCTACTGTCCTCAAATAAAAATAATTCACTTTGTTCAGTAGTTCTCTTAGTCTTCCTATCCTTTACCATCCTTATGTTCTTCTCTTACATACACTGCTGTGAGGATTTATTTACATAGTGAAGAAAGGACTACAAAATATTTCTTAATTTTTAATATCAAGATATTCATACACCTTTTGAAAGCAAACCAATATAGTAAGTGGTTAGGAAAAAAACCTTCAACAAGACAAAATATCTATATATTATATACAGACATTAGTTGGATTTGATTATTATCCAACAAAGGAGGATTAGAAAAAAATCCACAGAAGAAATCATCCTTGCACTGCAGTAACCTCTGTAAATTACTGCCTCTAGACTAAATTAAAACCAGTAAGGAACGTGGAAGAGCCATCATTGCTGCTGCTTTTCACTTCCTCTGAGTCCCTGTGTAACTGAGCAGAGGAAGGCTAAACCCTGTCTGTCAAAGCTGCAGCTTAATTAGCAAATACAGCCTCTGCCTTAGGAAAAAGAGAATATCCTCTGGGCTACTTCTAAGCTTGCAAAGCTGAGAAATTAGTATTACAAAGCAAGAGGCTCCTTCAAAAGCAGGATATGCACAAGGATATATAAACTTTAGGAAAAATGGGTGGTTATGGTTACTTCCCAAATATTAATGTGGTACCAAGACCCTTCCTTCTTCTTCCTTTGAGCTATGCATATACCAAAGCATGAACACCTCTCTTCTACCCTCCCACTGAGCTTTTCATTTTCTTCTTGCAAAATAGACCCAAATTGCTTCGAAGAAAATTAAAAATAAAATCCCAATTGCAGTAATTAAATAATAATTACAAAAGAAGATAATCCACTCTATCACTACGGTACACCCTGCACTGTCTGCTATTGGCAAGGCAAAACTGGAAGGCAACTGGCCAAAAGTGATTGCAGAAATATGGCATTTTTCTTCCCCCAAACAACCGCCTTTTTTACCTAAAATTTGAAAATATTTAACTGCTTCTCTTCAGCAGCAGGTTTTTTTTTTTTTGTTACATTTCCTGATCCTAATTTTTTTGGATTATCTGGGTATGTACATGAAGACAGAAGACACACTGACAGAGATCACTGCCATGGAGGTCAGTGGCAAGGCAACCAAAGAAGAAATTGCATTTATCTCAACTTACTGCAGGACAATAAAAATATTTTGCTGTCAGGGAAATTCTGGAGAGCATTTTTTTGAGCAGGCATTTTCTACCTTTCAGAAATCTGGCAGCGTCTGTGGAGCGAGCCTCCAGATGGCTTTGTCATTTACCATGCTAAAAATGTAAAGATGCTCTATGCACGTTATTGATGTGAATATCCAAATATAGCTTATGTCCAATACCTTCAGCATCCTCATCATCCTGCCTGTAGCAGAGTGGCCAGGACTGGAGCAGCCTGGCTGTAACAGCTGGTTATGCAGCATTCCTGAGGTGGAACAATTGTGCTGGCAAAAATAGGGTTGGAGGTGTCCTGAGACACAAAATTTCTAAAAAGTCGACCAACGACCAACAATTTCCAAGGGGTCCTGCCTGTCAAATGGGGAAAAAGTAGCCCTGTCAAGGGGGAAACCAGCAAGAGGTTCACTCTGTCATATTGGGGACATCTCCTGGCTTGGCTTGGTTGAATTGCCCCCACATTGGTGCCTGGCCCCGGCTGAGACAGATCCTGCTGCTTTGTGCCATCACCAGTGACAAAATGTGTGTATGGAACCAGAAACTGGAGGGAAAATGGTTCATTCTGGGGTGATCACTGGAGGTTAGGCAAGATAATTCATGCCTGTGGTCAGGCAGCTGATCCATCACAATGAGATGGAAAAGTGATTCCAGCACATCACATAGCATCTCAGTTTCAAACTGATCCCAAGGCACAGAGATACTGGGATTTTCAAAATGAGCAGGAATTATTTGTTAAATATTTTTAAAAAACCAAATTTGTGGTTTTGTTTTTTTAATTTTTTTAAAGGAGATGGTTCTGGAAAACGGACTGGATCCCAAAAGACCCAGGGTTTTCTAAGAATTATGCAAAATGCTTCTCATCTGCTTCAGTCATTTATAGAGGACAGCCCATCAACCTCTGCTTAAATGAATTAAATAAAATGAAAGCTGGCCTAGGATACCCAGAAGCTCACATGGGTTTCTCTCCCTTTATTGAAGCCTTTATTTTGATAGTGTTCTGAAACCAGAAAGTTGAAGAAATGCACTGAAATGTTTCTCTGATGCCCCATTTAAAAATAATAATTTATTGTCCTGATGATCCACAAAGAGATAAGGAGAGACACAATCCCAACTTGATATAATGTCGATATAATATAATATATATTTTATATATATATATATATATATATATATATGTATATATAAAATAGTATAATGGAATGGGGAAGAGTCTGTACATCCACAGGATCTTCACTGATGCCTGGGACTCAATCACTGTGTGCTCCACGTGGCACCATGAGGGCATAAAAATGTTACCAAGGCTGAAAAAAAGAATATGAAACAGAAGTGGGAATGTATGGAATAAATGTACAACTCCCAGTGAAAGAGCTGAGTGAGAATCACATAGATTTTTTTTTCCTGAAAGAAAAGGCAATGTGTTTGCATTGCTATCTTTGAGACAATTAACTCCACTGTGGTTTTTTTTTGGTTTTTTTTTGTGGGTTGTTTTTTTCTAATAAGTGAGAGAAATCAAGAATAAAGGCTCAGTCATGCTATATTATCCTGTGGATCAGCAATGTTGGTGCAGGGTGAAGAATGCAGAGAGTAGATTTCATGAAGAAGACTCAGAAGCTTTTATTTCAGAATCACCACCAAGCCCATAAGGAAATTAAATTCCACTGCTTTCAGCCCTGTATTACTGTTGTGCTTGGAACACGTTACTTTCAGACGAACATTTAGTCACAAAGTCTATGACACTGGCTGAGATAAGAATGATCTTGCTTTGACCCTTAGAAACATAGATCCCAGAACTTCTTCTTTTGAATAAAATGCAAAGGAGAACAAATACTTTAGACAAATCCCCGTTTCACTTTCCTTTTGAAATCACTCAGGATTAAGAGCACTGCTGCCTGTTAGAGGGCACAAAAATAAATTAGCCTTTGAGAAAAGAAACACAAGCAAAGGCTGCTGTTCTGTTTCTATCTCTCTACCACATACAAATTCTTTTCTCTCCTTGCCTGGGCCCAGATAGTAAGTGAATATAAAAATGTGTAAAGAAACAGTGAGACTGTAATCTGTGTCTTCATTCTGCACTATTTTTCTTCTCAATTTCTTAATTAGCTACAAAAGTCTGTATGTGCCTATCTTTAATTTCTCCAACTGTACAATCTCCCTGCACTTTTCCTTCAATTATTCTACAGCATGCCATCTCCCTGTGTAAGAAAGCATTTCATTATATGAGGCTTGCAATTTCTGCTCCTTAATTAGCTCTCATTACTTCTACTTACGCTCTTGCTCAGTGTTCTAAATAATTCCTCTTGAACCTTCCTGTCTTCTCCCTTAAATATTTGCACAATTGGCTCGTGTCCTTGTTAGTCTGTCCTTAACTAAGTTTTAGTAACAATAAATCACTCCTGAAGAATCAATCACTCCCCAGCAACCCTACTGAGAACTGTTCTTTGAACTTGTATTCTAGTTAAGAAAACATCCTGAGAGAAATAGTTTATTATCAAAGCCTTATAAAGATGAACTACTTCATTTCTGCCCCATGACACCAGGATCTGGCCTTTCTCATTGGCATCTCTTGTAGCAACCTCATGTCTCACCATGGGCTTGTTTTATCTTCCCATTACTGTGGGATATAGATCTCTCCCTCCCTGAGGAAATATTTTTCATTTGTCTAAGCTGGTTGTAGGGTTCTGGAAATTATTTTTATTCTCTTGATCTTGCTCTGTCTGCACTATTATTTTTAATGTTTTCTTCATTTGCAACCAGTGGCAAATCTAATTTTTGTTCACCTTCATCTCCCAGATCACTCATATCATTAAACAGAACTCACTGTTTGTTGTCTTCTTGTCTTTTTTTTTTCCTTATTCAACACATATCAACTATGTAGGGAATTACTTATTTAAAAATGAGCAGTTAGAATTTAGAGCTGAGGCAGTACTGTGACTGTGACAGATTAAAGTGTTTAACAAGAAATAATAACAGAACTTTCTGTACAACATATTTGTCAAACACCTTTCAAAACAAATATGTTTGAATCCAACAGCAATCCCTGTGCCACAAGAACAGACCTCATCTCTTTCCAATTTAAACTACTGCTGAGTTGTAGTACCCTTTGTTTAGAGGTGTTCAGCTAATTTTGAGTCTCAAGGAGAACAGAGCTTATCAGAGCTAATTTTCTTTCACTTCAAAAGAATTTTCTATGAATATAAAATTAAATACAAATGCTTTATAAGGTAGAGTTAGTACAAGAGCTTTCTTCCTATGGCTTTTTGTTTTGTTTTCCTGTGCCAGACTAAGGAGAACTTCACCTGAATGTTACCTCCCCTCCGTCAGCCAAGCTGCTGATTTAATTCTGTTACTGATACTCTCTGGATAACTTTGTTCAGCTCAAAGTGGTATGTTTCCCATTTGTTTTCCATCCCTGCCTTGCCTACCTGTGCACCTCCATTCCAATCCCTGTTGGCTGCAGTAAGGAAAGCAGTACACATTCATAATATTCTGAAAGGATAATGTGGCTTTTTATTTCACTGGCAGGCACTGCGTTGTTGGCAGCTATTCTATATTTTCCATTTAAATCTATATCATGATAATCATAAAGTGTAAAAGTTAGTGAGCCCAATGAGAGGAACGATGGGAACCAGCTAAGACTGAACAAAGATCTCCAGCCCTTTCCCAGCTCAAGCTGAAGGAAAACCCAGAAAAGGCAGCAGAGAATCCACCTGTACTGCAGGTGGGAACATCCCTATAGCCCTGTGCTGCAGGCTTAGACTTCATCCCTTTGGTCTGGGGAAAGATTGGCTTCCACCTTTCATCCCAACACATTTAAACCATCGCATCTCACAAACATTTTTGAAAGCAATTTGTACTCTCACAGCATAGGACATGAAATGGAAAGAGGCTGGATGTCTGTGTAAGCCTAAAGCTGATTACTAATTCGTCACCCACATATCAGCTATCCCAGAATCATTAATCACCAGGAGTGGTACATGACAGCTTCAGAGCTTTTATAAAAGGAAAGCTGGAAGTACTTTTGCAAAGAACTGTAGGAGTTTATTTTTCTTGCAGCAAATTTTCCCCCTGTAAAATTGGTTGTGAATTCATCGCCCACGCACGCTTTCCTGAATTCTAGTAACATTTTACATTTACTGGCATGACGTTCAGGATAACTTGGCTTTGTTTCTCCTCCCCTCTACCCCTGAGGAGTTACTCTGTCCACAAGAAGTAATGGGCAAAAATGTTTATCAGTGAGGATTGAAAGTTTAGCTGCTTATCTAGGAAAACAGGGCATGCCTGAAGTCATGGCAATGAAGTCAGTGGCAAAAACAGGCTTCCTCCTGAGCCACTGCTGAGCCACTGTTCCCTTTTCTTCTCCATGAAGCAGGCAAGGAAATATGTTAGAAACCTCTCTCTGGATGTCAGCAATGGCTGTTTCTTTTGTCTCTGGTATTTTTTTGAGGAGTGAGCAATCTCAGCAGTAGGAAGCCTGGCTGTTTCTGGCTGTGAGGAGCTAAACCAGCCCATAGCCAGCCCTGTGTGAGACCTGGTGGGCTCTGGATAGCTCCCATTCTCTGTGTTGGTTAATAAAGATGAGCAGAACTGGACTTGTTCAAGTTCAAAACCTACATGTATTTCAGTGTTCATAAATTCATCTCCACATCTGCATAAGCCTACATTTTTACAGTAGAGCAGCATTCCCCCTGTGTCCTGTTCCTGCCTACTGCTGCTTTTCTGGGTATTGTGCTGCCACAATTGGACTATTCTTGTTCTAAGCTAACAAATTCTTTCAGAGGCAAAAACAAACCTCCCCTGGAGCTCCTTTATATTCCTCCTAAGACCATTCAGTGCACTTTGCCAGGTACTGTGCTATTGTCTTTAAAAAATAAACCTGCCCTGTCTCACCCCTCCACCTGCCACATCCTCCATGACTCCAGAGGCAAAATCTCCAGGCCTCCAGGGTTTTCACCCCTACACAAATGTTTCCTTCTAGCCCAGCCTCACTTTATTAAGGCAATATCGACTATAAAACCCTATGCATAAAGTGCCCAGTGTTGCACTGTTTGTATTTGAGAGGAGTGAGCAGTGCCCCAATAAGCTGACTTCAAGTTATGTAATACATGCTTGGAAAATTGCATTTTATTGGCATCATGGCTTTTCTATATTTGAAAATTGAATTTAAAGTTATTTTCCTCAGCAATCGTGGTGATGTCATTCAAATCACAAGTAGAAGCAGTGAGCCACCTGACTTACAGAATCTCAGCATTCAAACGAACCTATGAATTGCTGAGGGAAATCTTGAGACTGAAACATTTTTAGTATCTTATAAATATCTGTTTAACAGAACTTGTCTTCATTGTGCACCCACAGCCTTAAACTGTAGGCAAACATTACCAACCAGCCTTAACATCTCTGTGTTCAAACAGTTTCCTTGGCTGCAAGTATTGCCTTAGTGAAAAAATACAGCTTTTACTTTGCAGAAGGTTAGATCAGATTAATGGTCCTTTCCAGTCACAAAATCCATAGGGCTGTTCTCTGTTGTTTGTCTTTGCAGAAATTTTGGTGGAGTTTTCCTCGGTCAGGACTGGCTTTTTTCACACATGACTGAAATGTTGCAGCAGTGAGGGAGAGGACAGTCTGAGGCTGATCCAGGGATGAGAGTTGTGCATCGGCAGCAAATCCGGCACGTGTGGATGTGGCGGATCCAAAGCATTTTTTCTCTAAGACACCCCACGTGAATGGGCAAATTCCCTTCAGGAAAAATTCCTGAAAAGTTATAGCACTGCAGTCTTCTGGCTTCCTCCCTTAAAGAACCAGTGTGACACCTGAGAGTGGCTATAAAAAATACCAGCTCCTTAGGGAGTCTCTTGTGCATTGTATATCAATATAGGATTTGCACAGCAGGATCTAGGTTTCCTATTAAAACTCCTAGAAGTAAACCTGCACAAGCACTAAATCAAATTTATTTACATAGATCAAAAGCCTCTATCACAATTCCTGTCAGTTCTGTGAAGCCATGTTTGGGATTAATTTGGCCTACTACAATTATTTTCACATCTGAACACATCATAAAATCTCTTTATAGAGATAAATTAAATAGGGAAGAGCAGAACAAAAATTATTTACTATAAATTATGAAATAAAACAAGATAGCAAAGTAATCTCTGCACAGATGAACCGCTAAAATATAATTAGTGAGACTTTGCAAAAGACTGAATATACCTGAAACAGCTTTAACATGCCTTGAATAAGATATGATCTTGGCATATTTTTAAAATCCCTGTTCAGCTTAAGCAAAAAAAGAAGAGGAAAGGAAAGGAAAAAGAAAAGAGGACACATCAGAAAGATTGATTTATATGACTGGGAAGCTGAGAAGATTACTAATGGCATAAAGAACCTTCTTATTACAGGTTACTGGTCCGAAGGCAGCCCAGTATCACAGTACCCTGAAACATTATTTCATATTTCAGGTCAGATGACAATGGATGGATGGGCATGTGTCATGGGGTGACTTTACCTTTAAGATAGCTTTGGGAGCTAAGGAAGTTGAAGCTGCTGGTGACTGATGGGAGTCTTTTCTCCTGACCAATTATCGGTCATTTCTAAGAACTGACAGCAGTTTTGACCATTGAAAAGTGAGATCAACCTGTGAACACCACCTTAAGACCTAAGCCTGAGAATTTCTTGTTCTCTTTGTTTCCTGGCTGTGAAAGGTAACAGAGCTCCAGCTGGCCTCCCGTTCCCTGCCCAGCCCATGCGGCCCCGGGCAGGGGCTGGGCTGGGCCCAGCGGCTCCCGGCCGGGAGATGGGGCCTGCGGGGCTTGCCCCGGGCTCTGGCCGGGCCAGGCCGGTCCCTGGCTCGGCTGCAGGTTTTGCTGTGACTGAATTCACCAGAGACTGCCGAGTAAAGAAGGAAAAAAAGCTCTTGACCTGCGGCGGGCTGAGACAGTGACCACACTCTCCAGAGCAGCCATGAAGAATCTTCCATCACAGACAACTCCAGCTCCTGCTCCGGCAGAGATCACAGAATCATCTACAAAACCTGGGCAAGATTTTAACCCTTTCATTACCCAGATGAGACTTGCAGATTAATCCTTTTATCCAGAGAGAGAAAAAGAGAGTAATCAACATGTAAAGAGACTTTACAAACTATCAGAGACAGTAAAGAAAAGAATTAAGCCTCAGAAAAGGTAGAGAATAAGGAGATGCTTTATAAGCTGAAATATTTTTCTGTTAAAGCTATGGAGATGGACAATAGTGTCCTGAAAAAAACTCCTTTAATTCATGACAGAGTATATAGGGAGGAATGGAGTGTTCAAAGTTTGGATTTTTGAGCAAAAGGTGGAGTAATTCTAATACAGTGAGGTGCTGGAACAGAGTGAGACAAAGTAATAGTTGAAGATTTGAGGCCTTGAGACCCAATGAGAAAACTGTTTCCGGGGAAGCTCACAGAAACAGATGAAGAGAACTTTTGCCTTTGAATAACTCATCCTTAAAATGACATCCCTAGACTCATTGACCCATACACACCTCAGAGTGATGTGAAATGGGAGGAGTGAACTCTGATGACAGAATTTCCGGACAGCTGGCATCAGAAAAATAGAAAACTATAACAGAAATAGTTTTCTCGTGAGAAACTTCATAAATTAGCAGAAGAAGACTTCTCTTTCTCTACAAAGGCTGATGAAAAGACTCTAGCAGGAATTAGGACTGTTTTAACCACCAAAGTTCTGAAGTTTTTCTGTCTCTATGTTGTCACGTGTACAAAAGAATGGTCAGGTAGTGGGGGATAAAAGAGTATTCTGGAAGTTTATTCTGGTGTTTTTATTCTTGTAGTTTTGTTAATAAACTTTCTTTATTCCTTTTAAGTTTTAAGCCTGTTTTGCTCTTGTTCTAATCCATATCTCACAGCAAGAAATAAGTTATTTTTTTAGTTACTGCTTTAAAACCACAACAGCATGGAAGGAGTTGGAAGCCCAGGATCTGAAAACATGATTGCCTAAGTTAGGCTGCCGCAAGAATGATCTTATTTTCAAGTCATGAATCATTGTTAGTCTTGCTGAATTGGACTCCTACCACTTCTCTGCAAACTCACTAAAATGGCTTTGATTTAAGTTATCTACTTTCAACAGAAACACAGTAACTTCAAGTTGTGCTGTCCCTTTCCATAATGAAGTGAACTGAACCCTGGGTTTTATGTTTGCACTGCACAGCTATCTATGCTGTAATTTACTTTCATTTAATTAAATGACCAGAACTTCCTAAGAACACAGTTAGGAACCTACACATTTACAATGATGGAAAAAAAAGGAGAAACAAAGACTAATTCCAACACCTGCAAATTGTTTATGTGCATCTCCACACCACCTGAAATCTCAATGATATCATCAGCATGGCAATCACTTTGATATGCCCCTCCCACCAATTAGAACTTTATGAGAAGGTTATCAAAGTCACTTAGATTTAGAAAGCTGAACACAAAAAATAAAGAGGGTCTTATGCTACATCCTGAAGGTAAAGTTTGTATAAATTGGGCCTGTCAGCAGAGGCTGATCTCACCTGTCAAAGTGACACACAGGACACAGAAAACAAGCCTCAGGACAGAGAAGTATTGAATGTTATATACCAGAATGGAGATGCTTGAATTACAAATGAGAAGCCAGAGTGGCCAGCAGAAAACAGTCAGAGCTATGTAAGCCTCATGTGCTTCATCCCACTAATTAAACCATCAGCCTCATTTTATTTCTGGCTGGTGCTCACATAAGCCCCTCAGTTTGGCCCCATTTAGGAAAAGGATTGTAATCCAGTTTGGGATGGAGGTGGCATAGAGTATGCACTGAGAGCCCACAATAGCTCATAAATGCTCTAATCCCCTGGCTAGACAAATAAAGGCTCTCTTGCCACAGATATTGCTGGAGACGTGAGCCATGGGAATTTGAGAGCACATCTAGGCAGGGAATTCATTATGGAGCAGCTGACACGCTCCTCCACTGAGGGATCACACTTCACACACAGCCCCAGCTCCATCTCTGCAGTCACCCTCAGCAGCCAATTCCACCTGCAGGAATTCTGTGCTGCAGGAGCACTGCCAGCTTCCCCTCCCATAGCCTGGCTCCAGGAGCACTCAACATTTACCTCTCAGCCTCCTGACAGTGTTACAAAGCTGAGCATCACACCTCCAAATGACATTGCTCCTTAAAATACACCACTGCTCCCTCTGCTGAGCTCTTCCCTCTTCATAGACAGGCTGGACTAGAAAGAAATGTCTGGATAATCAACCCAGAGCTCCAGGCTGAGGTGCTGCAAAAAGTCATGCTGCTGCACGATGCCTTATGTCTGACTGCTATCAAAATGTGTCTGCTGAGAGGGCGAAAACAGTATCAAAATTGGTTTTCTTGGAAAAGGCCATTACCAGCCATTAAGGAAACCCAGTTTCTGTATCTGTCTCACACCTGTAGCCATACTGAGTGAGCTCAAAGGGAAAAACCAGTTGTTAAATCATGACAGAGCAGCACTATCACTACTTTGAGTTGAAATTAGTTCTCCCAGAAAGGCTGTTTGAAGATTAATGTTTTCACAGTACTCTGCAAATGCAAGGACTTACAGGTTACACATTCTGATAAAAATACTCACGAGGTTCCTCATGTGTTTCAGCATTATTGTCAGACGGCTGTTCTCGTAGGATATGACCAACTGTACTCCAGGATTGTGACCAGCTGACTGAGGACCTAAAAAAGGCCAGACAGCTTGATTTTTTTTAGTTAACAACTTAGAGGAAGCAGATCTGTAAAATATTGGAATACATGTTAGCTAACATATTAAAACCTGCTCCATGCTTAAATCAGGAATGAAATTAGAAAACATGGATAAGGAGTGTGATGGAAGAAAGTGGTCTGACATGCAGTGCTCATTTTCCTTCCTGTTTGTTAACTGCCAGTGAGATTTTCTGTTTACTAATTGCCATCAGTCTGAAATTCAGTGGGAAATTAATGCTTGAGTGACAAATAATTGGGGTGGTTTTTTTTGGCAGTCACTGATGACACTATTCACTATTGTTGCAGTTCTGTCTGGTTAAAAACACTGGATTTTATTTTTTTTTCCTCCAGTTTCCAAGAGAAAGGAAAAAAATAACAAAGGGAAAAAAGAGCAAGTTTCCTGATCAGCTCCAAAACAAGTTAGAGAAACAACATCACATATAAATTCTCTCTTCCTCTTTCTGTACTTTATGTATTCCAAGTTGGTTTTCATGCAACCCATTGCTTTCATAGATTTTTCTACTAAGATGCACTTTAGGAGTCTGATACAATTCCCACTGAAAAAAAGCTATTTTTCATTTTCCAAGCAAGAAGAATCAGTCTCATAAGGTGGAAGAAATGACTAAGCAAATCCTGCTCCATCTTTCTGCTGGAGGCAATGAGCCAGCTGTCTTCAGTGCCAGAAAGGTGTGTCCTTGAAGCTGGTAATGTGGTTTACCAGCCCTGCAGAGACAGCAGGGAAACACAGCAGAGAAAAGATGCCTTTTACCACTGTAAATCAGGTAATGGTGAGCAAAACCTCTCCTCGATATCCATCTGACCTCCTTATTTTGTAGTGTTTCACCTGAGCAGGGGCTGAGGAGCTGGGCTTGAGCCATTTTGCACCACCTGGTCAGCGAGGTGACCATGTGAAGTTTATTCAGGCAAATAAGGCTACATTTAACTAGACCAAAGCTGTATTACAACCACTAATTTACCCCAAAAAAGTAAGAACTCAATCCTGCAAGGCTTACAACCCAACAAGGATGTCTCATGAGCTGGGCTCTGCTCTCCCTCCTCCCTGTTAAAACAGAGACCTGAGACAGAGAAGTGGTGCTCTCCTTCCTGCACCTTGGGATCTGTCACTGACACAGCAGCCCTGAACCTGCTGCAGGGTGACATAACAACACAAGACAAGACAATACAGTGGTAATTAATTCTTTAAATAGAAACACATCTTCTGAGAAGCAGAGGCAGTGGGAAAGGATGATGAGAACGTTAAGAACAGCCGTTGCACGCCAGGGTCATGCACTGCCACAGGAGGCTTTTCAGGGAGTACCAGGACTGTTCCCCTGGGTAGCAGGAGGGTTCCCACGTGTCCCTTTCATCCTCAGCTGACACCTGGGCACTCCCTGTCTCGCTCTTGTCCTCTTCTCCCCACATGTGCCCCAGAGCTCTTACAGCCAGGGCGGTGGCAGCAAGAAATCCAACTCCCTCTGCTCAGCCTTTGCTTTGTTGCTCAGCACAGGAGGCAGCATGAGGCTGTTATAATGAATAAGCCACACTGGCTGTATTTTTCTGAAGAAACCAAATGTGTAACCTCTGGAGCGAACAGAGACTAAAATAACTGCTCAGCAGACACAATGACAGTGGTGTCATGTACTACTGACAGCCAGAGAGCCGCTGTAATTGCCATTTATCCTAAGGAAGGGAACTCGAATGAATTAGAAATAACACAGTGTGTACATGCAGCTGCCATAATATAATTTTTCCAGGCAGCGTGGATACCAGCTCTGCTGAGTTTATGATGCTTGGAATGGAATTTCAGAATATGAATCTACCTCCAATGCCTCCCCTGTAGAGACTACAAAAATACATTTTTAATCACATCCTAACTAGAGAAGGGCCCAAGACATTCTTGAGGAATTGAAATTTCAGGAAGAAATCACTAAGTTGGGACTTAGAACACCAAGCAGCAGTTATTCTCCGTTATGAACCTTGACAAATCACTTGGCAAGACTTTTCCTTATTTCACTTCTTGTGGTATGCAAATAGGAACAGGGAGGGACAGGATAAAAACTCCATGAACCAGACAACACTGAGTTTTTTCCACGGTAAGAGGAAGCCCATAAAATTCAATTCCTCTTTTTTTTTTTTTTTTTTTTTCATGCAAAGCTACTTTACCTTTTTTTTTTTTTTCTTAAGCTGTGAGTCCTTTTGCCTTGAATCAGCAACAGGAAATGTAGAATTCTAGACTATTACACTCAGTGTAATACAAGGGCAGTTGTGTTTTAACATAAGGACACGATTCACTTGTGGGGCTCTGTTAATTTTGTGAATTGTAGTGAGTCACCACGAGTGGTTTAGCAAGAGCAACAGATTTTAGAGGCTAAATTACATCATCAGAATCCAGCTGATCACTGTGCCTTCCCTTTCCTACCAGCACTACCAGTGCCTTTGTTTTTCATTAATTTTTACAGTGTGGTGCTTATATCCAGTGAAGGAGTTTCTCTGTGGGAGTTGGTTTTTATTTTATCCTTGAAAGTAAGAAATGTAAATTAGTTTCTAAAAAAAAAAAACCCAATCAAAAAACCCAAAAGAAAACAAAACAAAACCCCCAAAATAACCACAGAAAATTAATTTCTGATTGATTATGCAAAGTCTGAAACACACACTATGGACACAAGTATTACTAAAATATTTGCTCTTACTATGCGATAAATTGAGTACTAGTGGAAAGAAAAATAAAAGGAAAGGAAATAAAAAATAACAGAGCATGGGAAATCTGATAATCATTGAAGAGACCACTGTTGCTTACATTTCATAGCAAAACCCAGTTACTGTTAGCTACACTCAGCTGGTGTATTTTCAATTTTCCCACACCCAGTGCTAGATCATATCCTCTTTGAAGTCCAGGTTTTTAGCTTCAAATAATAATACAATACACATACATTAATTACTTCCAATCTATCCAGCTTGGGCAGATGGACCTGAGCTCGGGCCCTGCATTTTTGGGGAGTGTCACACCCTACTTGCAGCTGATTTTAGACAAGGACTAAGTGCTGGTCTGCTGCAGGTACTGGGCAAAGTTGCACTGGCTACAGCTGAAGCAAGAATTCCCCACCAGGGATTGATTCTTCACTCTCTGGTGTCCATGCAAAAGCTGTCAAATACCAAATGAGGACCCCTGGAACATTTGTAGTTTTTTCCTATCTGGTTCCTGCCTGTGTTCCAAGTGGAAGTCAGCCACCAACCCTACTACAGAAAAACCCAAACACTGCTAGTTCATAATCTCTTATCAAGGAGCATAAACATGAGAAAACTGTGGGTCCTTTTTATCTTTTCAAATGAAGAAATGAAGGCAATTAGCATCCAGATTTCTACTGAAGGTGAAATGACCATCACAGTAGTCAAGTGTGCAGTTCTTTGCTTTAATCTGGATGGTCTTTTCTGGCATGCTGGAGAAGTACCAGCTCCTCATTCCATCATTTGTGCAAGGCTTTCCTCAGCAGCATTTCAAAACAAGCTCTGTATTACACTGGGCACAACATTTGAGAAATATAAATGGCGAGGAAGGTGCTGCTGACAAAATCAATAGGGAAACTGTAACTTAATAATACATTGCATTTCACATGTGGACTGCAAAGCAATGTGAAGAAACTAATTAACTAAGTGTCAACACACTGCCATTAGGGAGCTCAGTGTTATTCTGTATTCTGCACCCTCAGATTTTTCTTAGACCTTTCTCCTTGGTGACAGCCTGTTTTGACACCTGGCATCAAAGAGTACTGGAACCTGTTTGGTTTTCCAGGGCTGGGGTTGAATGCCCCAAGCCAACCAGCTGCCTGCTTTAGTTACAGCCTCCAAAGGATCTGACTTCATGCAGCCAGCTCTGAATACACCGACTGGCTCAGGGCTTTGGTCCTCCAGGCCAACCTGAGGTGCTCATGGGTCAATGGGACTAAGTCAGGAATGCAACTTGTGGCAAAAACTTTACATCAAGAGCGAGCAACTTCAGAAGATCAGAGCACTATGGGACATGAGCAAGAGAGCCTTATTCTCCTCAGGGACTGTTTATGGGGACTGTGGATCTCCATGGAGGGGGATACCATATTGCAATCTCCCTGGAAAGCTTGGATCTCCCTTTACAAGGACACAGAAGCTGTTCCCTACTGCACCTCAAGGACAGAGGATCATATAAACACATGGAGCACTAATTAAACATGCCAGAACTGGGGCTGGGCTGTACTGTGTTATAGCCCATAGCAGAACCAAAACAGGCTGAATTATCAATATTTTCAGGAGATATAAACTCAAGAGAAGGAAAATAAGCAAGTTTGATATAAAAATGGTTTTTATAGATTTTTCTTTCTTTGTTCCTTTTTTTAAAAGGCTTTTATAAAACTCTGATTGTGAAATCATTCCTGATATCTGCTCTCACTGCCTTGTAGTGAGCTTGGTATACTGAAATGCTGACAATATCCAGTATAATTCAGCATTCGCCCCACTGGGAGTACTGATTCAGTATTCATGTCAAGTAAATTTAACACTGATTTCTAATCTCTCTATTGCTGGGAGCAGAGTACAAATTCATAAATTTTAATTTTTATTTTACTTTAGTAAGTGTAATTACCTACAACATTTATAAATTAAAGCACTGTAAGAGAAAGATGCTGGTTTGATCAAAATTCATAACCTGATCCTATTGGACATTAATCTTATTTCATATTGATCCTTACCAAGAGAGAGATGATTTTTTTTTTGCTTGAGAGAGAAGTTGCCAGACCCATGGAAAGCTACAGCCCATATTAGACTTGAGTTATTTTTCAAAACAGACAAATATTAAGACCCCTATAACCTCAGAAAGAAATGAAATTTGTGGGGAAAAAAATGTACCTTTATTTCATGGCAACCACCTCTTTCCTGCAGGCTCAGTGAACTGAGTTCCTCCCCAGACTGGCTGCGGTGTTACTACAGAGTTTATCTTCAAATGAAGAGCGTTTCTGGGCACCCTCAGCCAGCAAGAACCTCTGGGGTCACTTTGCTCCTCCCAGCAGCTCCTTGTTTGCTACCAGACACCTTCTCCTGCCTTAGCTGGGCTTGTGTCTCCTCTGGATGCCAACAGCGTGCAGAATGCCATGGAACAAAGATTTCAGTGAGCTCACTGGGGCATGGCAGCAGCCTGACTCCAAAGACGAGGTGAGGAATGGAAAAACATCTGTGAAATATCTATGTCTCAACAGATTTCTCAGGTGGGCAGTCAGCACAGGCGTGGCAGGTCTCCCTCTGATAGCTGAGCTCACCTGCTTCCACAGTTCACCACAAATGGTGCAGTACCCAGAGCAACTCAGGCCATGATTCCTGTTCCTGTTTTTACCAGGTTGAAACTCATTGCTTGGACCTTGTGTGCTACTGCTGGTTTATCAGTAAATGACAGTGATCAATTTTCTGGGCTAAAGAGAGCTGCTTTTGTCTGTGGTTTGGGTTTCATTTGTTACTTTCCCCTGTCTTAAACAAAGGTTTTGCCCTAAATCTAGAAGTGAAGTATCCAAACTTTAAAAGGCAGAGTTTTGGGACAGGAAAAAGAGAATCCCCCTGTAACCTGACTGCTCAAGGCCAGGGGCACACTAATCTTCCCCAGCCATGTTGTGACCCTCACCACCAGTAACTACACAGTGAGGAACAGATTGGGTTACCTGACACACAGCCTTCATCAAACACCCACTAAACACATTCTTGCCTCTGTTTCTTCATTCTCTTCCTTGATTTTGCTGTCACTGACAACAAAAATAGATGGCTCATCCTTCAGACTATACTGGCTCAGGACTCCACTGTAGGAATTATGATGTTGCAAGTTATTTCTCAATTTTTTTAATAGATTCAGTTTGTGATTCTGCATAAAACTTTTACACTCAGATTCTCTGTAGTAATTAGGCAGCTGAATATTAGTGACATAGCAAAATTATTCTGTGACTTTGACTGCTTTGTGCCTCAGCTCACTCTGACATCTGTATCTTTGCTTGAAGACACCTACAGAAAGATGCAGCCCATGGACCCAGCTTACATGTTCCTAACACCTAGGAGATCTTTGCATTATCTCCTCGATCCTTTGTAAAAGCTAGAGCAACCATTAGTAATTTTCAATAGTCATAATGGGTTTAATATGATAATGCATGCCCTAATCAAATAAACTCCTCACAGGGGGAGTCTTCCAAAGGCTGAGAAGCCAGAGTGGGATTTATTTTGTTCTGATGGATTTAAAAAAAAAATGGTCCCAGCAAAAGAGATAATGAAACCTCTGTCTGCAGAGGGATTAAATTAACTTAATGGACATGCAAACTAAATATGCAGAGATACAATCCTTTCTGAAATGTGGAAAACTGATGATCTTGGAAACTATCCTATCACTTGGAGCACATAACAACCAGCTGAATTGTTGTGGTGCAGAGTGCAGCTGCAGACTCCTTTATGAGGTTTTATTTTGCCTAAAAACTGAGTACAGAAGATTATTATCAGTGCAGAACAAAAGCAGTGGAAGACAATAAACATTCAGAGTTTACTTTTTATGGTTTATGCTTTGGCTCTTAATGCTGTAATGTCAGAAATTAGATTAAATTAGGCACTGGACAGAAGAGGAAAATGGGTTAAGTGTTTAGATAGGCTAAGGGAACAGTGCAGCATCTCATTTAGCAAGAAGTGAATTACCACAGTCATTAATAATGTATGCCTAAGCATTAACATAATGTTCTGTTATTTACTTGCTCCACTCATTGTGAAAATTACTTTAGAAGTCACCCCTGATTTTCTTTGCTTGTGCAAGCACACATTGTGCTTTGTCATGACTCACATCCTTTCCTCCAAAATCTTTGAATATTTTGTTTTGTAAAACGAGAAACTTGCCACAATTTGTATAAATAAACTTTTGCCTTGCATATAGGCGTGTTTATGCAAAAAGAAATGAAGCGAGGCTGAAAGGAATATGAGAAAGAAAGAAATCTACAGGTGACTTTAGTAACACACTTTCAAAGACCTTGAGAATCAGGAATTATTTGTTGGTATCCTTATATCATTAAAAAAAAATCCAAACCATCTAAACATTTTAGGCTCACTTTGGCATAATGCTAACAAGGATTATCATTTCTTAGAGAAGAAATAAGATTGGTAATCCACATACCTAAGGTCACAGATGATGAATCTTCTGCCAAGGTATTTTTGGACCAATTGAGAAAGAAGCTGAGTACAAGCTCATTCTGAAAGAGAATACAAACACTGAAGCTAATATCATATGTTGCACTCTGTTCCTTGTATCATTCCCCTTCAAGAAGCTTGCTGGTAATTTTTAATGCATATATTAGAGTTTGTAATAAAAGAGAGCTTTTCCCCCGTGACCATGAGCTAGGAACCCAGGGAGTGACTTCTGCCCAGGCCCTGGGAGGATGATGATGTCCTTCAGCACTCTCAGAGATGCTGCTCTGGTGCCCACCTGGCCCCTTTCTGTCAGAACACTTTGAGACAGCAGCGAGCTGCAGAGATTTGTGCTCCTACTCCATCTCCAGTAGCTCAAGATTTGTATTAGCAGCTGCAAGTACTTTGAGAGAGCAGCCCCTCTGTGAAACAAAGGCAGGAGGCTGTCTTTACTGTGAGCTCTGTAGCCAGCAGGAAACTTGCCCTTGGCACGGGACTGACCCCAAGTACCTGACCCCGTGTGTGCCTCCCTGAGGCTCAGATATTGTGCAAACCTCCCTCCCACGGCAGCTTAATGGATACTCACGCTGAAAAGCTCCATACACAGTCAAATCCTACCAGAAACCCACAGGGAGTGAAAGGCATGATCATATTTCACCATCCTGTTTAAAAGAGTAATCCACCTTATGTACTGCTGTAACTTTTATTTTTATGTACTGACCTGTGCTGCTCTAGTGAACATATATAACAGGTAGTTACATTCAGCTGGAGAGAATTAAAACAATAAACCAAATCCCCAGATTTCAGTATTTTGCGAGGCAATAAAAACTGAATTCTTAAATGGACTCTTATGACTCTGAATCAAAGCTGGACAGTAATTGCATTTTATTAGCTTTTCATAAAGCCATAATTCAGAATGGCCATTCTTTAAGATGGTTAGAATTGTTACACTCATGCTGATGTTACTTGGACTGACACTGTAATGAATGGGTAGGACAAGAGACTTTCAAGATTCCAGAATTAAAATGTCACCATTGTTTTTTTCCAGTCAGTGGAAAATACCGTGTCTCTTATCGGCAAGATGTGCTTCACGTAGTATTTGTGTTGTTTCCATTTGACAAGATGTAGCATAATTTGTGCAAGGAAAAAAGAAAAGGAACAGGGTAGTGACAAAAGCAGCTAGTGAGGAGTTAACATGTGGTTACAGCAAACAGAGGAACAGATGTATATGTTCAGTGGAGAGATAAGATTTAGAAATCTGGATTTATTTTAACAGTTGCCTTTCATATTTCACTCTACTGTTTGGAGTTTTTTCCTCCCACACTGCTATATTCTTTCAAATAAAAATCAGGGGGAAATAAAAAGAAGAAAAGAAAGAAAACCCAACATAATTGTTTTCCTTGAATTGAATGACAGATCCTTAAGTTATTAGCAGTGGACTGCCAATACACCTGTCTGTGCTGAGCACGAGTAATTATTCTCTCATCTGATGAAGACAGCTTTCAGGGGAAAGCCCATACACCTGCCACAGCTTCCAGTAGCTTTAAACAGCAGAGTTATGCCCTAGGGGACCTTCACTCGCTCTTTCAGCACAGCTCCCAAATGAAGGAAATCTCCAGGGTTGAGAGTATATTTTTGGCAGCCCAGCCTTTATTGGACAGCATGAAAATAAGCAGAGAAACTTAAGTGGCCCTATGAGTTCAAAGATCTTGAGAGAATTAGGCAGGAGATGGAAATAAAGATACACAGACTGACTTGAAAGAGAAATGAAAAATTCCACACTGAGCAGCATGGCGTTCTTTCTGCTTCCTCTCCGCCTACTCTTTCTGCAATAGATGGAAATGCAGGAACCAAAGAGGTTTGTACATACTAGGTGCAGAGGTTGTTTTAGGCAATAATTCCAAAATCTCATTCTAAAGGAGAGAATGCTGAAGAAAAGAAGACATTTGGTTTAAGTACAGAAGTGGAATCATGCAGAGCTTACAACAGGAGTGAACAGGACAGGCATGGACCCTGCTGGTGCCACAGCTGATGGCAAAGCTTTCCTGGCCTGTGGGCCCATCACACTCAGCAGGTCCTGAAGCCTGAGGGGAAGCAGCAAGGCTGATGTTGGGCAGAAGGAATGCAGAAACTTAATGGAAGAGATCAAGTGGCAGGAGCAGATGCAGCAGGTTGTCCAGGGCTAAGTGCTTAAAAAGCAATGGTTGGATGTCTCCTTGGTGTTTGTGGAGATAAGCATTTTGCACACTGTTATTTAAAAGACAGCAATTTTCCCCTGACCTGTGCTAATCTGCCTGCTGCAGGACTCCACCACTTAGATTTCCACCAGAAAATGTGGAAGTGCCTTATTAAGTTCCCCCTTTTTCAGCAGACCTCAAAAAAATGCGCTGAACTTTCAGGTGATTCCTAAACCTGTGAGACCCCAGCTGATGGGGCTGAAGCACAGAATTCAGCCTGCACCCAAGAACACTGCTAAATAGAAACAGAGCTGTCTGAACATATGTATGAGCTGTTTTAAGGTGGAGAGAGCCCATTTCTAACCCAGCAGTTTTTGTTACACAGACGTGACTGTGGGTGAGAATCTCAGAGATGGTCTTGGCAGAAAGGAAGGCACTGAGGATGACCACAAGCACTCACTCACCCTTTTCCCACCTGGAATTCTTACCTTTAAATCAGCAAATGGAAATTCCCTAAAATACTGCCCACTTGGGGCTTTTAGGAAATCCTCCTATCACTTGTCTTACTATTCTTACCTAACAAGACAATAATCCTTAATTCTGATATTTTTGCAGGTCACTCAACACATTAGCCCAAACAGGAGCAGACTGTGGTATGTGTGGTCAGTCTGGCTAGAACTCACAGACCTTTTTTCAGCCATTTAACTCAAAAGGGACAAATTCCACCTTTACTTGCACTAGGATACAACTGAAATAAAATATTTCAGCGGCCTTGGGGGGCTGGCACTGCACTACTGCAGCATGGCAGAATTTGTCTGCTGCTCTCCATCAGAGACTAACTAGAAAAACACTCTGCAGTTTGTGAAACACAGCCAGATTTCAAGCCAGATTTAATTTTGATAGAAGGAAAAGCAGCCTCCCCTCTGCTTTCTGCTTTCTTTTCAGCTGTGCTAGAGTAGATTTGGGGTCAGAGAACACCCATGTTCCTGTAATACTTTAACAGGATGGAGAATCAGCAGGAAAGAAAGAAACCAGAAAAAAGCTGACCTTGCTGCAGCTGTTATAACTTCAGGAAAGGACAGGAGAAGAGGGAGGACTTTGAACCCTCCCCATTTTGGCTCTGCTGGATGCCTTGCCAGAGGAACACAGGAGTGGTGGGAGTTCAAGGGACCTACAAACCCTGGGACCACTTTGTTCCCCCACGTTATGTAGCCCCATACAGGCATGTGGGAGCTTTTTTCCTCCTCTCTGCAATTCCCAAGGAGCACTAGTGAATAAAACAGAAATGAAATATGGGAAACTCTTATCAAATTGATTACTTTTGCAGTGTAAAACATTAGTCACCCTAGAACAATGCTGTGGTCCTGGTTTTTACTGTGTGTTTGAAAATGAGTGAACATAATTTACAATCATTTTCATTTACATCCTCTTTAAAGTCCTCTTACAAAGCCTATAAGTCACTATAAAGCTGTTTATAGAACCTATCCACAGCTGAAACACCATCACTGTTTGCTTACCTGCCTGCACAAGGTTTATCTTCACCTCCAAAGTCCTCAGTTAATTTGGATACTTAGGAAATCTTTATAGACTCAAACTCCAAAGGACATTTTGTTTGTTTTAAGTTTTTTTTTACTGAATAACCAGCTGTACAGCTGCACTTACTGTTGTGTTTGACACCAAACTTAATTAATAGAGCCTTACCTTGCTCTGTGTCTCCAGGCAGTGCAAAACCTGCCCAAAATACAGTCATAAAATGGCAAGACACTAGGGCAGCCCTAATTCGTGTCATGAGATTGAGGCTGCAGTCTCCATCCAGCCCATCACTCAGTTGGAGTTGAGTGAAACAGAGAAAAATTACAATGGTCAGCAGCTGTCTTTTGTCACAGACTCGCTTTATGCTTTGGGAACATATATTTTTGTCCTCTTCCATGTTGCCAGCTTTCAGTTCAGTATTTCTGGATGCTTCACCTCTTATTGGTGATGTAACTTGGTTGTTTTACCATTCAACAGAGCAAAACTCAAAGAAGCAAACTCAAAACTCTGAAGACTGTTGAGAATTTTGCCCTGCAGATCTAAAAAACTCAGGTATTTCAGTGTATGCAGATGATGAGTCAGTCAGCAGTGGTGCAGAGGGCCCAAAACTAAAGATTCTTTTGCTGTGATCAGAAATATTGACACTGGTTTGAGACAAGTAGAATGAAATTTGAAATCAAACAAAAAATGGTGCTGAAAGGTGTTCTGCATCCTGTCCTAACAGACTCAGTAGGACAAGGAAGGTGCATCAACTTCTGCCTGGTAGTGATTGATGCAATGAATACAGCTTGTTCAGGAACACAGTCTGGTAAAGGAGTTATTTATAACCATGCTAACCTGAATTTAAGAAAGGACTCCTATTCTAGGCAGTTCTTCAATAAAAGTAACTAAGTGAGGCTTATGCTTAAAATGACTGACTTTTTTTTAAAAAAAAGCCTTGAACAGGGATGGACATGAGCACATTTAAGAATTTAAACTGGTCCAAGATGAATATTTCCATCAGCTGATGTTTCTGCATTTACTGGATCTGGCACTAAAATTCAGAGACAGAGGAAGAAAAAGCTTCTGTTCATTAAAGAAAGGTTCAAAGAAACATTCAGTTCCATTTGAGCTCCAGTGCAAATAAGAAGGCAGTGGTTTTCCACCTCTCCTCCTTTGTTCCAACCATTCAGCAGAAAAGATCAGTGACATTCTGGCTTACTCTTAATTATAATAAAATTTTCATAATCAGAACTTAGTCTGGACTAAAAAGCTTGCATTTAAGGCATGACTGAGGAAGGAATTTGGATGTAATCTGATTCTTTCTTCATTTCTAGGATTTATAATTACTTGATTGGTAGAACCAAGCATGTATTCAGTCCTGTGTGGACTGGACTAAATTATTCAGAGCAGAAAATGGTGCCTAGTCATTTAGGGTAATGTGTTTACAGTGATTACAAGTGTTACAAGGGTGTTTTATAACAAAATAAAAGCTCTTCTCCCTATCTCAGACAATACTCCAGCCTACTACAGCTACAATATATTACAGCTACAATTCAGCATAAAGAAATGACTGTAGCAAGGAAGTAAAAGGAATCTTGATCTACAGGCAACTGATCTTCCTAGATTTCATCACATATTTATGAATTAATTATTTATTCCTACATAGTTTTATTATTTCATAGGAATGACAGTTTGATAATACTTGAGAACTGACAACTCACTAAATGGTTTGAGCCAGGCTCCTTAACATTTTGAGAAGGACAAATTTGACTTCAAAGTTTTCATAAGCATGGAAAGGGACAAAATAATTGTATTTATTTTTATCAAGAAAGCCTCATAGCTTGGCTTTCTGCTCAGACTAAAGCCAAGATGACACCACAATATTTTTAAAAGAGTCATACCAAAGTGAAAAGTAAAAAGAAGGGAGTACAAAGGAAATTACCCACCAACTGGTCTCCTTGTTCTAAGTGGGTCAGAACACGTCAGTATTTTCTAAATTTCTCCCACCTCCCAGCAGGAGCAGCATATTGAAGTGAAAATCACGATTCAATGTTTATGGAGTATCAATAACTCTAAAGAACTGCAGGTTAGCTGCATGGAGGTAAGAAAGATGATTTCCCACATGCAGCAACACTTCACGGATGGAAACAATCTGCTCTTTCCTCTGTTTGTTGTCCCTTGCCCTCCAAGTCCAGCACACCAGTAGCAGCACAGCCCTCACAGGTACAAAAATGGCTTTCTTCTCATGGTTCCAGTATTTCTCCAGGCCATACCAACCTGGAAAATTGTCCCCCTGAGCCACAGCAGTGGCTGTCCCCGAGCAGATCCAGTTCCCTCTGAATTCCTCAGCCATGGCTGTGCTCCAGGGCTGGGAGGATGTCCCCAGCTCCAGGGCTGTGTCTGCAGGCCCACAGAGGCAGGAAGAAGGACACTGGGAAGTTCATGGCAGGAAGAAGGACACTGGGAAGCCCATGGCAGCAGGAAGGACACGGGGAAGCCCATGGCAGGAGGAAGGACACTGGGAAGTTCATGGCAGGAAGAAGGACACGGGGAAGCCCATGGCAGGAAGAAGGACAGACACTGGGAAGCCCATGGCAGGAAGAAGGACACTGGGAAGCCCATTGCCATGCAGCCTGCTCTGGCTGAGTGCTACCCCACGGAGCAGGAGGCACAACAGAGCTTCTGTGCGCGACCAGGAAATGCTCTTACGACTATTCCAGCAGTGGAATTTTTCGGCTGCAGATTAGGATTCTGCACAGCAGTGCTTGGCCCAAATGGAAAATCCATGTACCTTCCAGCAGTTCAGAGCACAGCAGAGGACACTGAGCTCTTCATTTCTAGGTCATGGGCTTAGATCAGCTTTTCCTCAACTGTGACCAAAAGGTGCTAATGTAGAATAAACCTGTGGCCCTGATATGAGGGTCAGAAAGGAATCACAGAATCCTTAGGGTTGGACGGGACCTCTGGAGATCATCAGCCACAGCAGGGTCACCTGCAGCAGGTGATGCAGAACATGACCAGGAGAGCTCAGAATGTCTCCAGGGAGGGAGACTCCGTGACCCTCAGTTCAGTGCTCTGCCACCCCCAGTGTAAGAAAGTCCTTCCTCACGCTGAGGTGAAACTTCTTGTGTTTTATTTGCACAACCATCTTCCCAAGCTGGAGCAGATTTTTTGGCAGTGTCAGTCAAAGGAGCCAAGCACCCAAGTCAGCTGTTCATACAAATTAAGTGTAACTCAGGGAGACAAAAAAGATTTTTATCCTCTTTGGAGATCTTCTCAGTTTCAACTCAGGGCTTAGAATTTATATTCATATTAATAAGAATACCCCTGTTTGTTTTGCATATGGACAATTTCCTCTTTAATCTCCATGACAAAGTCACAGCTGGGAAAGTTATATAGTTAGGCAGCAAAGATTTTTTTTTTTTCCCTCCTGCAAGATGTCTGAGATTTTGGAGAACAAACATCTTGTCATACAAACATCTTTGGCTGTCCCTGCCATGAAAGCAAAGCAGCCCCAGTTTGTGCTGTGGCCCTGAGGCCATGGGACATGACAGGGCTCACCTGGCAGAGGCCCAGGCTGTGCTGCAGAACGTGCCAGCAGTGAAACAGCTCGCTCAGCCACGAGCTCGTGCCTTGGCTCACTGCAATTTACTGAGCCTCTCTGTCAGCCTGGGGTCTAGTATAAAACACCACTTTTTCCTTCCCTGACTGCTTTCCTGACAGGAAAAGCTCACTGGGATGCTCCTTTCTCTCAGACCCTGGTGTCACTGTCAGGGATTGACCGTTCAGCCTCTGAAGTGATGCAGCATGATGATTTTACATCTTCCCAGGGTGTCTGTAGCCCCTTTGCTGCTCTCAGCCCTGTGCTGCCCCACACAATGAAAAGTCAATATTTGTTACCATTTTGGCTTTCCATTATCAAACAGGAGGAGAACCTGAAACCTCAGAGAACAATAATGAATAATAAATGAGAAAACACCAATTTTAATGGACACAGTGCATCATTCTGATATTATTGAAACATTCTGGGTTAGGTTTTATGTTTGCAAAACTATTTCTTCTACCTGTTAAATACAATTTGAACAGGGTACTTCTGGACTGAAAGAATGGAACTTTTCATTTAACAACTGTCAAAATCAGACTTTTCAATATTTCAAAGCTTACTTCTTTTTTTAGACATTACATTCCTCAGAACCTACTCCTTACTGTCAAAAATTCAGTGAATCACTACTTTTCGATGGCAGCAAAGGAAGAAAAGTTTTTCTGAAAAATGCCCTGCCAGGTTTAATAAACTATTTCTCAGTCATACTTGTCTTTGTCTTAAGTTTTGATGAATACTGCAATGGCTCCATCCCAAAATGCATCATTAGAAAATGTGTCACTTATGTATTTTTTTTGGTTTTTTGTTTTTAAAAACAGTCAGTGGAAAATTTCCTGAATCTTTTTGGTAAAATGCTGCTAGAAATCATGTGCAAATAAAAGAAATACTGGAAATGCTCACATTAGCCAGTTTCCTGGGGCCACTTAATAGCTGCTTCAGATAGAGGTTCAAATCCTTCACTCTTTTATGTTCAAGGTCCGTAAAAGGTAAATGCCACGAGTGGGGAAACCTGCAAAAGAAGAATATTCCTAAGCAGAATTCTTGTACTTTAATTGCTGAAAATACTTCCAGCTCTACTTAACAGAAGAAAGCCAAGACTTCCTAAAAGGTTTTGCAGGTAAGGGAAGGAATGCTTACAGGGTAAGCTTACAGGTCACATTACAGTCACTCACCTTCTTCTAATAATTTGCTGGTAAATTGTCTCATACTGAAGCACTTTTTCTCTCTAAATAATTAATTTAAAATTAAGTAAATAAACAGAGAAATCCTAAAAGGAAGTTCTTTGCATTTTATGGGCTCTAAATATAGCTAAGTAACTGGCCCCTGATGATGCCAAGAAAACACTGCCTTTTTGCACAACAGATCTCTGATCTCAGCCCAGAGCTGACATATCCTTACCACAGAACATTGAGCACCAAAGCCTTACAGCAACAATGTGACATTTGATGAATATATCATTGCTTGCATTTTTACCTCAGCTATTTAGAGTGTAGATAAGGTTTTCAGAGTAGATCCCTGATCCCATATCTAATTTCAGGTACTAGCATAATTAAAATAATATATGAAAACAAACGGTCATCACACTAACAAAATCAATCCCCCAAAAAAAGCTATAACAATAAAAATAGCAAAAGTAATGTTCTTGCCGAGTTTTTATTAAGATGAATTTAATTTTGTGTTAGTAAATAAATTACGGATGCATAGAATGGCCTTATGTCAATTTTCAAATAATTTGGTGGCTGAAAATGTCAAAACCTCCCATTTTTTTACTTGAATCATCTTTGCATTTTAGAGACAATGCATATTAGATGAGTCAAAAGGTTAGAGTTTTAACAACACGCATAATCAATTTGTATTAACCTTGCCCTGGCAAAGGGTATTTATCTCCCAGGCTGAAGAAGCATTAGAAAAACTGTCTGGGTTAAATTGCACATAATGGGTTTTGTGATATGGATTGCTAATAGCAGGATGCATAATTAACATTATGCTTTATGTCCTCTAATGCATGAGACAGAGAGAGGTGGAAGTTTTGATCTGGCTGTATTTCATGTCCCGCCACCACCACTGTAAATAGTCAAGCTTGTCTTGTTTACAAACCTCTTTTTTTTGCTACTGCTATGAGCTTTTTTATCCACTGGACCTCAACAGGTGCCTGAAGGGTTCAGACAAGGGATCTGTGTAGTTTGTGATACACTGGAAAGGGACACTTGGCCAACCTTTAAGAATGCAGCTGCAAAATCCCGTAGGGAAAAACTCAGCGCTGGTGTGGCTTAGCCTGCCATTAAACCAGCCAGGGACCAGATGCCACCAGCGTGCTGCAGGTATGTAGGGACTTCTGGTGATTCCTGCCCATCAACTGGAGGATCAGGGCTCAGTTAGGGGCTGCACAGATGGATAGGAAGAGGTGACACTCCTCCCTGGCAAAATCACAGCTGCAGGACACAGAAGGAGGAGGGAAAAGTGACACGACCCTGGTTCATGACACAGACAGAAACAGAGCCCAGGTCATCTGGCACACAGAGACAGCCTGTGAGTGCTCTGGGCTCCTCTGGGGCACAAAAGGACTTCTTTCAAGGGGTGGAAGCAGCTTAAAATGAGTTAGTCTGTGTAACACAACAAGAGGGCTTTGGCTGGCAGATGCAGGTGCTCAGAAGATGAATCCAAAGCACAGTGGCCAAACAGAGGACAGAGTTATTGATAGCACCAATAACTGCTGGAGTGAAGGACAACATGAACCTTGTGGTGACACTGAACCCTTCTTTTAAAGGCCTTTGTGCTTTTGATGGATTGTGTCTGTGGCATTGCCCTTGTGTTAGGAAAGGTGAACTTCCCATTCTTTGCATCTACTTGAAATGGATCAGAAAAATATAAACTTGCAGATGTGCTGCACAGCACGTTGCATTTCCTACTTGTCTGAACGTTGTTCTGTGTGTAAAATATATCCCCTTCCTGCTTTGTTGGGTGAAAAGATTTTTGGCATTTTACAAAACAGATATTAAACACAATTAATACCTTCTCAGAAATCAAATGAGAAGGGTGGTGCTGGAGTGCAAGGGCTTGCTTAGGGCAACTGTGTTTCTAACTTTTAAATATGGGCTGAACATATGCATTGGACATGTCAATAACAAAATTTTGGATTCTGAGAACTCTGAGCTTTGCCATTTGTTTCTTACAATAAACTCAGTATTTAGCACTTGTATGAAGCGCTCTTATATTTCAATGTTTTCTCCTAATGAGACATGAATGTGTACAATTTCATAGAATCATTACAAAGCAGAAACCAAGTCCTTTCTGCGAGCATTTCCAATTATTCTAGCAATATTAAACATTTAATTTTTTTTTAATCAGACATTTTAAAAATGGTTTTGTGATTACATTGCGGAACAAGGCTTTTTCCTTCCTTTGAAGCATCTGGCATCAGCCAGAGTTGGTGCTTTGTAGCACACAGGCAGACTAATGGTCTGATATGGCATGGCAGTTTCAGTAATAACTTCCTATAAAGAAATAATTAGGTTTTTATTATTAGAATAAAATCTGGGATACATGAAAAACCTCAAATTAATGAAGTTCTGTTAGAACACAACGTAAAATTTTAACATTAAAAAACGTGCCTATCAAAAACCATCATAAAATGAATTGTTTTAACACAATCTTAGGGAAAGATCCTGCAGTGACAGGATACTGCTAGGACTGAATTATGGCAATAAAGCACTGGAGCTCCTAGAGACAGCTTCAGTATACACAGATTAACCCTCTGTGAGTTCTGAAGTGCTCTTTAGCAGTGAAAATGTTGCAAAGGATTTTATTAGAGGTAGATTTTTCTGAAAAGTGACTAGTATTATTTTTGAAATTTGCTAAAGGGTTTCTGAGGTTTGTGTGTTTCTGAAGAAAAATGTATTTCCTTTCAAAGGGCTCTGCTCACCACAGGAAAAAATCATAAACAGGTACTTGTTAAATATTTTATTTTACAACCTAATGGTTAGCCTGCAAGTATCTCCAAATCAAAACCACAATTCAAGCAATTTCAGTACTTGTTTAGTGAAATTTCAGTTCTCAGCAGCTGCTGCAAACCAGTTCATGTGAGAAAGCCATAATGAATCAAATAGGAGTCAATAAAACCCCCTCAGGCAGGAGACAGAGTCTCTGGAATTAACTAACCTTAAACCATACTTTTCAGAATGCTTCTCATGATCTTGGGGGAATATCAGCTCTGGATCTGAAATTCATGGACTTTTAGTTCAAAGCATGTCGTTTGTGGCTATTTATTTCATGTCAAATCCAAAGGCCTTTTTCAAGCCTATCACTTGAATCTCAGCTTGGTTCAAGTAAGCTGCTTGTATCTTAAGCCAGCTTTTGTTTTTTTGTAGATTGAGCTTGAGGAAGGGCTTGTACCAGGTGAGTCAGAAGGACTTTGTACTCACTGATGTATGCAGTATAATGTATGTGATATACGTAGAAAAAATAACTCCACTTGTAGTTTTAAAGGAATGGACAATCATTACATAAGGTAAAGCTGGTTTATATAAGGCAGAAAAAAACCATGGGAATCACTACCCCAGGAAACTGTGAAGAAATATCATTCAGAAAATGGAAAGCAGGAATGGACATGCACATGGATACACAGTAATATTCAGAATTATTGCAACTAATGGCAGCAGATTTTTCAAAAGATAATAAACCAAAGGATGTGAGGTACAAAGTATTGGGGGCAGGACAGTACATAAGATTATTGTACATTTCTCAGCTGGGGGTATGTGCATCATGCTGTAAAAATGTTCATCATGGTGCTAGAGTCAGAGACTTCTCTTCTGACCCACTGCAAACTTTCCTACATTGCTTCAACACACAGATCTTGCCATAAGTTCTAATAAATATCATGAAGAAAATAAAAACTATTAAAGGCACCTTTAATGAAGTAAACACCACTTACCCTTTAGTTTTAATAAATATCATGAAGAAAATAAAAACTATTAAAGGCACCTTTAATGAAGTAAACACCACTTACCCTTTAATTTCAGGAGTAGTTTTGTCAGACCAAAGCTGTTCCCCTTTTCTCCTCCCATTAAAAAAGGAACAATAAAATATAAAACTTAGACTGCCACAATGGTCTGTGATTCAGTTTCCTCCTGGGCTGAATAGAAGGTTTGATAGAATATGTTGCTCTGCCTTTGTGTTTCTAAAAATACATCTGCCGTGAATATTCTCACAGATTTATCTGAGCACAGAAGAGAGAACCACTTAACAGCAGAAAAACATTCACTAATATGCTGCCTTACTCTGGGAGGGCATGAGATGGGAATTGCTTCTGGAGGTGGCTGTGAAGTTCTGAGAACTGGTTGAACGATTTTTCCACGAAGGTGACCACATTGCAGGTTTGCACCACCTGGATGAGATATACCTGTGTTGGGGAAAAAAGGAGAGGCAGAGGAATGATCAGAGAGTCAAATTAAAAAAAAAAAAAATGTACAAGAGAGTAAGAGAATATACAGTGTGATTTTAACAAAGAAAAACCTTCCTTTAATGTAGTGCCAAGTGCCAGAGAATTCAGTTTGTGATTCACAGTGTTTGCTGCCCAGAAAGAGAAACTTGCCTGGGTAGCATACAACTCAAACACTGAAAGATCACTGCAGTGTGTGAAAACTAATAGTGCACCATTAAAGCATCATATAACAGCCTCCAATTTCTATTAGGCTTCCTAATTTAGTGCCATGCTTTCCTTCTGGATGCTTTAATTAGCCCTTGATTTATTTTTCACTATAGGGAATGAACAGTTTTCCTTAATGGCTCCCTGCAAATATCTGTCTGCCTGGTGTTTTTGCTCTCTGATAGCTCACTGCTTATGGCACCACTATTCATCCCATGATGCCTTTAATGTGGCACAAGCACATCTTCTATAAATGAAGAGGGAGAGCACATAAGTTTTTGAAAGAGTCATTAAAGATCCAGGCAAATGAGGGCAAGCAAAGAACACGATACATACGGAGTCAGGCTTTCTGCTGAACCCCAAAACAGTGGCCCTTGCGATCGACCTCTCTGTGTCCAGAATCATCCACTCCTGGGGGACGGGCTCTGGAGCTGGAGGCTTTGCAGAGCTCCCCACTGACATCTGCACAAGCGTGTGGATCAGGTTATTGAGTTTGACAGGAAAGCACTCCAAACTCTCCTTTATTTTCCTGAAGAACGAACAAACAGAAGAGGCGCTATTTATGCATTTTTTTTGTTTTCCGCTCCTTGACCCCTCTTTTTATGGATACAAGTCCGAAAAATCTCAAATTCTAAAGCCTACCTCACACACACACACACACACACATCAGTCACTGCTATTTGCACTGCAGCACATCCAGCCCCTGAGCTCTGCTGCTTAAAGGAGCGTTCTTGCCACAACCTGCCTCAAGGCTTAGCTTGGAGCAGCTATTCCACATGAGCTGGATACCAGCCTTCTTTCAGGCATCAGGGACAAGCAGAACATTTCCATGCGTGTTTTGAGGAGTCCCAGGGTTGAACAGCACATGTTCATTTTGCCGAGCAGGAGAGAAGGCGCTAGTTATGATTATATTTATTTTTGATTACACTAACCTCACATGGGCTTACACGTGTTTGCGCAGGGCTCTTGGATTCAATTTGTGATTTAGCTGAGCAGGATGTGTTGCTAAATCCTCCACCTAGTTCTTAAAAGCTCTATCCCTGTGGAACTGCTTAAGATGAATTTTTTTTTAAAAAAAAAGAGAGAGAAATTTTCTCCTGGTATCTCACTCCATCTCATCCCTGTGCAAGGGGAGCCAGAACACTGTTTTGATTTCCTACTTTTGAGATCTTTCATCAGCAAAGACACAATAGATAAAAAAAAACCTAGATAAACATGTACTGCAAATGAGAAAGTGAACTTGACCTGAGAAATAACACTACAACATGATCACAGGTCTCTGATGAGTGAAATGCAGTACTCATTAGAAAACACTTGCTCTCTTGGATTCACTTGCTAATTGAATTCTTAGGACCTATGAACTTCTAATGTTTTTTGTTTTTTTTTTTTTCCCTGCTTATTTCTACAGCTATCTGAAGATATCCTGTACCTGTTCTGATGTTATAGAAAAACAACCCATTAGTTTCAAGTCATCAAGTTCAGCAAACCCTCTATCAAAGTGTCAGGAGTTTGCTGTGTTTTCTTTTTCTCTTTATTATATTTTTTTTTCTTCCAATTTTGGATTATATCTAACTAGGTTACAAGGGCTGACAACACCCTTAACCACCTTCATCATGCCTTTTTCAAAGCTGAGCAAATGCTTCGCCTGTCATTTCAAATTAGATTTTTATTCATGGCTTTCTGTGAGTGGGTTGGAATGTGTAGTGCAATCATTTGAAATCAACTCCATTCATCACATTAGCCTAATTTCCATGATCTCAGATGCTCTGGCTAAAATCTGTAGCTTCACATATGAAACTAAACCAGAAAGAATAAGGATTATTTTACCTACAGGCATCTCCCCAGCTGACCCCCTGAAATTCAGATTTTACTCAAAATACTATGTGAATTTATCACACACTAATTAGGTGCAGTAAACTAAGGAAAGATGAATATGTTCCTCTTAATGTAGTACATGGAAAGGTACCTCAGAATTGATTTAATTATCTTAATTATTAATTACATTCTTCAGAAACAGACACAAGCTATTTAATAAATTAAACAAATTAACACTCTGATGTAAAACAGGAAAACAAATCTCATTTCAAAATATTAGTACAAAATCAATTCAGTGACGATTAACCAGGCTGCAGCAGAGGTGAACTCTTCCTTTTTAACTCCTATGTATTTAATTTAATGTGTAGTTTAAACACTTCCTAAATCACAGAGACATTAGGTTATAGAATCTGTAACTGGCCATATTATAGCAGAGCAGTTAGGGAATTTGCCACAGTACTGTAAGAGGCACGTTAACTTTGCAGCTAAACACACTGCATTTTAATTTACATAAAACAGGCCTCAGCTTGTAAATTACTACTAATTCAGACATCATCACTGCACAGAACTGCCTGATATCAAACTACCACTATTCCTTCCATGGGGCCATTAGGCTTCTAAAACACCTTTAAAACCCAGATTGCTAATCACACACTCTAGATCTGAACAGAGCCTTGTGTTGTCATCGTTGCAGATTTTTCCTGTGAGTTATTGGAAATGATTACATCTAAAATCAAATAAAACCAGAAGTAGAAGTTGTTCTCTCCCCCTCTCTGTTCTGTCTGCATGCAGTCCTCTTTGCTAGGATAGGAAACATCAAGCAAACCTAATTCCATGTATTCAGCAAAGAATTCAAGGCCTCTTTGCTAAACTGATGCCACCTCAGAGCATCTCCCCAGCAAGGTGGAACAGCTCTGCTTGGGACTCTCTGCACTTTCTTTCAAGGGCAAATTGGCTTAAGGAGACCCTTTTTCCCAAAAACTGGATCCTAACTGTATATGGAGCAATGGGGTACATCAAACCTGTGTGCCTTATCTTTTTGTGATTTTGCAGTTTATTTTTGGCCTGGATTAGTTCAGTGACCCAGTTTATCACATTGTGGTACCTGATTCCCCTTTCTGCCAGCATTTTTAAAGTTCATCCCGAGGACCAGTGGTGAAAGTTTCTCCTTGAGTTCTCCCAGATCCCCAAACACCTTCTTTTCTCTGTAGCCACATTAGGCTTAGCAATAGTTGAAAGAAATAAGGTCATGGGTGTTGTTTGTAAAAATCCTCCTTTTCCTCCCTGGCCATTACCACCTTTGCCTGTGCCCAAAGCTGGCTTTGCCTTCACAAAGATGACAAAAAGTTTATTTATTTCAGAGCTCTGGTAGCCCAGGCTGCATAGAAGATGAGTGCCTGATGGTCTAGAGATAGCTAAACTGAGTGAACAGTATAAAGGGTATTAAAAGCACAGGCTAATCAAAAGAAAACGGGAAACTGTCATTAACTGGAGTAATATTAGCAGTGAATCCAAATATTGCCAACACAGTTTTCAGAGAGAAAAATGTTATTTCCCACATGACAATAACTGTTTACCATGCAGATTGGTGTCTGACCTACTTCTCAGAAAATAAAGTTAAATATCTGTGATTGTTGGAAAGTAATGACTTTCTGCTTTCCACCTGCTGAATTGACTTTGAATTTCAGATTTGGCTTCAGTCTGTCTACAGAGCTGTCAAATTACAGTATCAGGTAAAACACGAACAGACTGGCTGGCTGCTCATGTAAAAGGAGATGGATGAAAAGTTTGGCTAATGTTTTCAAGAGTAACAGGTGGTACTTTGTGACTTTAGCTTTAGGAAGCAGACATTCCTTTTTGGACAGGTATTCTGAGGGCTGGTGCTTAGATTTTCAGGATACACCAGCCTTTATACCTAGCACATACAACCAACTGACAAATTATTAAGATATTATGATCTTAGTGGATATTTCTTTACCTTTCTTGATAGTATCCTGTTTCTCATTTCTATCTAGGCCTGAAAATCATTCAGAGTATAGTGAGCAAAATTTATTTTCATGGGATTCTCAGATGTTAATGAACAGTGTTTCATTTTTATTCCACATTTCCATCCATGAATTTACCAAGCTCCATTTTAAAACAACTTGAGTAGCATGCCCCCAGATTAACAGAGTTTTTCAGGATATTACTGCTTTCAGCAACAGACCTTTTGTAATACAAATTCCTCAGAAAACATTAATTCAAGAAGGAGGTCTGCCTCCTGTTCCTTTGGGGCACATAGACCACAATCTTTACAAACTGCTTGAACATCACTGAAATAAAGATTAGTGTTGTAATTTGGTCCATTCCCTTCCATATGCCACCAACTTTCACTGTGTTTCACCCATTTGGGAAATTTCTTGCTGAAATACCCTCAGCCACCTGAGAAACAGAGATCAGTTTGAGGTCAGCATCATGTTTTGAAAGGAGTTACTGTGGATTGTCCAGCTTGAAACTGTTGGAGTTTGTGGATTATGGATATGCTTGACCTAGGCAACAACAGGTACCTAAAAAATGAGTCCATTAATAAATAAACAAAGCAGCTGACCCAAGCAGCACCTCCCTCCATCAGGCATGCAATGTGCTCCCCTGGTAATTGTCAGATCCACCCTGCATCTCTTATTCATGGGTTTCTATCAGTGGGTTAGATTGCACACTGCAATCATTTGAAATCAACTCCATTCATTGCATTAGGCTAACTTTATGCTCTTAAAACCAATTTCAAATATACATCCCTGTGCAGGCACATTAAAAATGTCAGGCAGCCTGCCACACCATGCTGACATTTGAAGACATCTGCAGAAAACCATAGAGGAAATTTATATGCAGAGGTAAGATGGGTTTCCAGTTTCTGATAAAACTGTGTTGTCAGGGGAAGAGGAAAGGAGGGAGGGGCAAGGATCAAATTGAATTTCAAGGATCAAACTGAGTTCAGGGCAGATGCTGGGGAGACAACGCTGTTTCACTTGGCAGTAGGTGCACAGGACTGACAAGGAGACACAGAAACTCTTGTTTAACTCTCAATTGGTGCATTGTTTATCCACGATGGGAGGGTGTGACCTTCCAGAGGGCTGCGAGCTGTGAGGCTGAACGCTGCTGCTCATCAGCTCATAACAGGGAGCTGACCCCATGTGAGAAGAACTGCACACAGATGACACCACAGACTGTTGCACATGACTTAAATCAAGAATGAGACCAAAGGAATTTAGTAAAACACAGAGTGCTTTACAAGCCTGAAAGGGGTCAGTACATTATATGATTGTTCTGCCGGCCGAAGAGGTGATGGCAAAGAACAAATTAACATCGCTCTGCCAGCAGCATTTGTGACATCATTCATCATTTTATGTTGGTTTTAAACCACACCAGGGCCAATGTCAGCGTTATTGCTAAACCAAACCCAGAAGATTGCTAAAAGCAACCCATTTCTACAGGAATACAGAGGAATACTGTTCTCCTATTTCCACTAGCAGAAGATTGGGATTTTTGGTAGGCACGTTACGTGATTGAATCTGAAAGATTACAATAACTACCTTGTACTTAGAACAAGAAACAACTTTCTGTTGGCAACGTTTAACATTCCAATGACCACGCTCCTTGTCTAGAAAAGAACTTTTAAAAAACAATGAAGTGGTTTTGGAAGCAGTTACAGAGAAAACGGAGCTACAAATTGCGAGGGATTTGAGAACTACTAAAAGTTGTGCTAATAATCAGAACTTCCAATTTCCTTGTCTTCCTAAGGGAAGCTTGAAAAATAGATACAGAAACAAGCCAGAGATTGACCATGAGCCATGAGAAGTATGTAACTGTATTTTTTCTTGTATCAGTATTTTGTATAAAAAGGAGATAAGGAATAAAGATGATGTAGATAACACAAAGCTCACAAAAATCTCAATATATTTAAATTCCTAAAGCCAGGTTGGAAAGTGTTTTTTTTACAGACAGACAGTCTCTCCATGCATCCAGGTATCAAGCTATCCCAAAGTCTTTATTTTGAAAAGTGCCTGGATAAAATTTCTGGAAGTTAAAATCCTACTAGACATGAGGCCTGATATTATCCCCATGTTCAAACATGCTGAAATGTCAATACATTTTTTGAGTTAACACAAATAATGTACAAATGAATAGAAACTAGAATAACAGGGAAAAGAAGCTCCAAGAGAAATGAGATCCATGGAAATTCATGAACTAATGTAAAGGGATTTTCTTCTTGCAAATGAGCATATATAATACAAACATATACTAAGAATATTAATGAATAAAATATGTGCTCTAGCAAAATCTGGCTTTTCTACGTGATGTTGTGATGGACAATAACAAAGCTTCAGCATTTTGAAGAAAATTGGAACAATAGCTCTGGAGTACACAGAAGGCATTTTAGGAGAAATTGCAGTTTCAAGTAAGAACAGAGCCTACAGCAAACTGCTTTGTTGGTGCTCAGGAATTGAGTGGAATTTCCTTCATTTCCTTAACACCATCCCGAACAAGAAATCTAAGAGGAAGAAGGACATTGTGGCCTCTGAGTCCTACCAGGATTTCCTAAGCCTAACACAAACCTCTACCAGGTAACAAAGCACTCCCAAAACATCACTGGCTTTATTCCACATGCTTTGGCTGAGGAAGACTGCAGGTGAATTTCCAGTCTGAAGTCCCTGACCCTCGAAAGAAAGTGTGTGGATATCCAGCTCTGCTCTGAATCAAGTCTTCATCCTTACTCCTGCAGCTAAGCAAGGCTGCAGTGATGCCAACCCCAGCTCAGAACTGAGTCAGCTGAAAGCTGATCCTTTCCACCTCCAGAGGGGCGCCAGCTCTGAGCTTTGCATGGCACTGATGCAATTTTCATTCTGAAGACTCAGATTTTCCTGCTTGTTTTGTACATTCCAGCCCATTTTCACTAACTAAACAAACTGGTTATTTTACCCATGAGAGACAGACACAACCACCTGAACTAGTTGACAGTCGAGACTTTTACAGTTTAATTAGAAACTGTATGTTTCCTATTTGAAGTGGAAATACAAGTCTGTACTTTGGATATATGTGAAATTTTAAAGGAAAGGCTAAGGTAGGAGTTGATGGTAAATGTGAAGCTGTAATTAAATTTTAAAATATAACAATCTTGCTAGGGGGCAGGAGTGAAAAAGCAAGTGTTAGAGGAAAAGTGTTACTCAGTGCTATGCTGTGGGTAAAGTCATAGAACAATAGTTTTGATTGACAAGTTCTTCTCTTTCATTTTTTCCAAAGAAAGGTCACCCTTAAAGTCTCTTGGTCTCTGCCCCAGCCCTCTCCAAACTTGCTGCCTTGGTTTCCTCAGATTCTAGTACATGGAAAAGAGACATATAAACAGCACACTTTTGATTTCCCAGCACTTTCACAAGGTCAGGAGAGTCAGGGTTGCTTTGCATGTGTAGAGGGTGCCCAGGAAACACGGATTCTTAGTCCTTGGGAAATGATGGTGCTGCTCAGGGCACACTCTGGCTCTGATTTTGTCTCATGCTGTGCCTAGAATTTCAAAGTGGATTTCCAGTTCTAGATAGGTCTCCACTCATTTCATCTACAGCCTCATCACACCAACAGCTGGAAGGATATGTGATGCAAAACCTGACCTGAAAGATCAGGACTGAGGGTCTTTTTGTGATTTTATGCACATGATTTGTGATTTTATGCTCCTCCTCATTAATCCCCAGCTATTATCACAAACAGGTGAAAGGTTCCATTACCCTAACACAAATGAAGATTTAAATTTACCTATATCCACACAAGGATACCTATATCCTTTTCTGTGGTTGATCTGTTAATTGTTTAAAAGCAAGAACCAGCACTGTTTTGCAGATGGAGAAACTATGGCTATCAGAGGGAAAGTGACTTCTCTGAGGTAACACAGAAGGTCAAAAGAGGAAAAGGAGTAAAATACAGAAATTGAAGGCTCTCACTCAGGCTGTTTATAGGTTGAATCTCTTTAAGCAGTCCAAATCCGTTTGCATTTAGCTGCTGCATTTAAAAACAGAGAGTAAATGCTAGAGAAAATGTACTAGCTAGAATGCTAGACACAAATCAGGATGGTTTCACCATGAAAGCCTAAGAAACTTCCAGGCACTGAGTGACTCATCACAAGTGTACCACAAAGGCACAACTGTTTCTTCCAGAAATTTGAGGAAATTGGTTATAACATGCATAAGGAATGAGTTTTTAAAAGTAAACAGGTGAAGACAAATCATCCTTTTGTGTCTTTTCCCTGATTAATCTTCTTAACATAAGAGAAAAATGGATTAATCCCTGAAGAAAGCAAAGTTTCTAGATTATATTCTGGTTTTACCTTGTAAAGTAACTTGTAGCCTGGAGATCTGAGTCCTGAGGACGGAGGTTATCATACACATATTTCAGATCCTGGATGCTGTTTAGCTCAGGCAATCCTGCATGCAGCATCTAAATGTAAAGTAATATTAGGTCATTAGTCCACTGTTCTATTGAAAAGAAGTTTAAACTAAATGGGCCTAAGTGAGCGAAGAAAGGTTTTACACCACAATAAAACAGTGAAACAGTTGTGCTGATCTGAAGAGTGGTTCTGATGCTAGAGCAATGCCTGAAATAATAAAGTGAATATATTGCACTGTAAACCTTCACACTGAGGCACCTGAAAGAGGCATGGGTCAGCATCCACAATCCATTTTAGTTATTTATTTTCTCTTTGGATACCATAACCTCAAGGTGTGCATTGCTAAGCCTCCTTCAGATCCTCCTAATGGTGATAAAGGGGAGGTGTCCCAATCCAGCCACCTGAACAATAGTAACCACACTTCTGTTAAGCTCACAGTGTTGCCTTAGCCATAATTCAATTTAGTGCAACATCACCCTCTCATTTGTAACTCCTGGTTCCACCATCACTGCCCTGGGCTCCTCCTGCAAAGGCATCACAGATCAGAGGAGGAGGAAATCTTCTCCAGACACTGATTCATGGCAGCAGCCCTGGGGTGGGCAGTGAGCACTGCCCTCTGGAGCAGGTGTCATTCTCCATCGATGAGGGACAGAACTGTTCTAGTTAGCCAGCCAAATTCTACTTAGTCAGATTAAATTCAAAAACCAAATAATGCCAGTGTTCTCCTCGCAAAGTAAAAACCTGAGGGGATTAGACAGCTCAGTGTGTCCAATTGCCCGTACAGCTCTTCTCCAGGCATCTTCAAATGCCAACAACAACAATAAAATTTACTCACTTCAAAACCTACTGATTTTTCTCAGCAATCACAGCAAGTTGGGAGTGAAGCTTTTTTTGTGTAATGCAGAAAAACATCACTCCTTCAGATTGCTCAGATGAAAATGTATCTGAATTTGCAGTCACTGCTGTGGGTTCTTCATTGATATTTATGTCTAGCTCAGACAGAAAGACCCACTGAGTTTTTCAAGTAACAACAAAGAAAAAAAAGGAAGCACTGATTTTATTTTAAGGTTATTCCTTCAAACATTCTCAACATTTGTACATTTTCTTTTTGGCATTATGAGGAAAATCCTGCTCAGCCCCATTCCAAGATACCACTGTTAGATTTCTGTCTTTGCAGAGTTTTGACTGACAAGGAACAGAGGGGCAGAAAGCTCAATGAGGTGAATTAAAGTGGGTTGACAGCAGGGACAATAACAATATTTAGCACTGAAGGACACACAGTGCTTATCAATATACCTTCAGCCCAGTTATAGAAGATGACAACAACTCCTGCCCCCTTTGGATTTAATAAAAAAAAAAAGGTAAACAAAAAAGGCTGTAGTATTGGCAAATTAAGCTCCTTGCCCTTCACCAGAAAAGGGAGTGATAAAGTCCATTTTAATAACTTTCTATATGAAAAAATCTTTATTAGGGTAATGGAGTTTGCATTTCTTTAAAGTAGTCAGAAGGTGTTTGTGTCCTGCCATCACCCTCTTTATAATAGTTCACATCAAATCTTTAATGAGAGTAAAGCTGATGAACTACAGGCATTTTCACAGCTGAACTCTGCCAGAAAACTCTTGAGTCTCCCACAGATGTTTCTGCTTTTGAAAATGATGGAAACTTCATGGATTATTTCTTACTCCCAGTAGCAAACGTCAGTAGAGCTTTAGAAGAATGCTGCTCACCGCCAAGAAATAACATTAATTCCCAAACTGGGCCAAAAATCCCTCAATTTCTTCATAATCATGTTTGCTAGAAACCACTAATTGTCACTGATCACCCAGGGTGCAGTTTACTGTTCTGTGAATATTCTGTGCATTCAGTGTAATATTCTGTGAAGGACTCTGTTTTCTAGCAACAATCTTATTTTAGTTTTTTTTTTTTGAACTGTGTTTTACAAATAGCATCTGAGAAAACAGATGGGGGAATAGAATTAAAGATTAATGAGGCAGGTTTCCAAAGAGCGAGAGAAATCTTAGACTTTCACTGATACAAATAAGCAGTGATTAGTTAACCTTATCCCTCCATGATGACATCTGAAACTCTGTATGGAAATGAATTCAAAGCAGAATTTCACAGTCTGTTTATTTTTTACAGGAATGACCCATGGAACTGAAACATTTTGATATTTACAGCTTCTGACCAACACCCCACTTCAACAGGTGCAGAAACAGACTCACCTTTCCAAATATTATTGGCAAAATCAAGGTGCTCCCAAGCTGGTCTTGCTTGCTTAATTCCTTTTGCTATGAAGAGATTTTCCATGGGGTGTGAGTGTGCTGCCAGTTATTTTTCAATTATGAAGTGCAACACAACTGACTGAGCTGCAGCCCTCTGGCAAATATTAAGACAGATCTGGATGCTGACTTTTAGCTCAGCTCTATTACCTCCTCTACAAGATCATCAGAAACAAGAGATGCAGCACGTCCTGAATACAGACAAACCTGAGCTTTGGCCAGGCAGAGGGAGTTATTTCAGATCTCCTGCTAGGAGACTTTCCCAACCATGCTCTCTATTATCCCGGAGTAATCTGACATCATTATCTGCCACTTGCAGAAAGAGGGACTGCACTCCTGCAAGGAGATGGGCAGGAGAGGTGGCTTTATTTGCAGCATGCAGTTTTAGGCAACCTCTTCAGAAAAGCAGGGATTACTGCTGTGGATGAGAGAACAGGCTGATCCTGAGCTCTCTACAGGCTCCTTAACTTGGACAGGATCTCCTACAACCTCACTCTGCGCTGTTTCCAGAGGAAAATTGTGCTTTATGGTGGGCATGCAGTTTTGTTCCACCTTTGTGGCTCCTAAGCAGCAAGTTCAAGGGATCAGGAGCAATCCCTCCTGCTCCATAATAGGGAATCTCTCACTGAATCACTGCATGAGAATCCATGGACAGGATGGAAGAGGCAAGGGGAGAGATTCCTTCAATTTCTCTTGCCCTTCCCCATTGAACAAGTTGGAGATGATAAAGTAGTGTTTACAGAGCAATTTTTAAGCAGTTCCCCAATCTCAGCAGCTCTGTTTATAAATCCATGTCAATCTTTTCATGCACAGACCACTCTCTTAGGTCGTGGGGCCCTGCATACAAATTTTGGATTGATATCTTAGCCAAACATCTTAGCAAACATTAGTAAATGTAATATTCTCGTTGTACCCAAGATGGGGAAAATCATTAACCTTTCCCACACAAGTAAATAGAGGCATAAATCAGATATGGAATTCCCCACAGCACATGAATCAGTGGGAATACTTAAGGATAAAAACTCCTAGAGACCTTAAAAATCTACACAAAGTTTTAAAACTGGTGTGAATATGGACACTGCTCTTTCTTTCCTGTGTTTGCCATCCCAAGAAAAGCCTGTGGAAATGTGCAACACCCCCATTCTACAGGCATCATTGTGCTGCTAAGGACTGTCAGATCACCCACCATGTGAAATATTTAGCTTACTTTGTCTCGTAGACATGAACAGGAATGGTAAATGAACACCTAGAAAAAGGGCTGAGTGAAATTCCTGAATGCAAAACTTTTACTCAGATTTTTCTGCAGTTTTCTGCTATTTTGTAAAAAAAGAATGCATTATGAAATAGAAAAACACCAAGCAGCTTAGCTTTCCTTTTCTCAGAAATTGGTACTGAAAGTGGAGAGCTTCTTTGCACAGGAAGTGCAGCTCTAACATTGTCAGCTGTGCACCTGAAACCTCTTCAAATTATAGTGCAGAGAGGTGGGAAAAGGGAAGAGAACCCCAGAGGAAATTGATTTTTGGTTTCATCCTCGAGCTTCTTACCATCTCTAGCAGGTTCAGGAGTAGCTGGCTGTGTTTCCTGACTATATTGTAAGCTCGACAACAAAGCTCCACAAACTCCTGAAAACGCTGTGGGTTTTTTCCACCCTCTGTTATGAAATACTCCATCTCTGATGTGAAGATGAAGGGAGCTCGGTCCCTGGAAAAGAGAACAATTACCTGAGGAACTTCACCCAAAACAGCTAATCATGCAAGACAGTAAATATTTGTAACTCATTATTCACATTTGTGCTTTCCAGTATTACCTTCCTCATTATTTCATCTCTCCCTTTCCCAGTGTGGAAACCTCTGTTGCTCTGTGTGGTGTCACTGACTAATTGGGACAGAGACAGGTTTGACAGCAAGAGCTTCCTGGTGAGAAATCCAACAACTGAGCAAGTGTTTTCTTCTGGCTCTTTGTTTTTCTTTAATTTCTTGACTCTATCCTGAAAGTGAATCTGGAAACAAGTTCTCTCCTGGTATTGAAATACTTAAAAGTTGTTCTCAGAGAGGGTGGGTTATAAATATCGACTCCCTGCTAGGCAAGAAGGGAATTTCAGAAAAAGCCCTACACCTCCACAATCCAACAACAAGAAAACCCCAAGGTATGATGCTATCATTAAATATACACCATCCTGAAGAGATGTTTCTGACTCCAGTTAAAACAGAATATAAATACATTGTCTTGTTTTCTCTACAGTTACTCTGTGTTCACCCTTGGGTAAATAAGGTGCAGAATCTGACAACATGGTTTGCCTTTTTTTTCTTATCACCAGCATAGTTTGTGGCTATGGCATGCTATTTCAGAAGAAAACAGATTAGCCAGGCTTCTCCTAACAATCCTATCATTCAGTAGTTCCAGAAAGGCCTGATAAACTGCATCCTCACACAGAAAAACCTACTGCAGTGATTTACTCATCACAACTGTGTACACAGAACCATGTAAACAGATTAGAGGGCTCTATTCCAAGGCAATATTCAGTCTGTTAACTCTTAATTCGAAATAAATTCAAATAAACTCAGTGTTCTTGGTAAGTCCAAATGCAGAAATAAATTTCAGGATGTCTTGCTAAAACCTCAAACATGGGCTGAGTCAACCCATTGCTTCCTGATGCATTCATAAATGAGAGAAATGAGCTTTCCTGGAGCTTCCCTTATCTTCCCTGCCTTACATTACTGCAGAAAGAAAAACAAGTTGGCATGAGATTTTAGGCTACAGCTGGAAGTTAAAGTCACAACAAAAGCTCAGTTGGCTTCCCACTTTTATATTTGGAAAGGCTTCCATGGCAGCTAACTTTGAATCCTCATCTCCCACAGTTGTCTTTCACCTCCAAACAGTCCAGGCCACTAGGGTGGTTTTTAAAAAAAAGGTATCAAAAGATGTTCAGTTTAGCAAAGTAGTGCTAGGCATGATGAAGGTCCACAATAAAAATTCTTTCCCTCCACATTCTTCTGTAGGATGTAAGATGTGAGTGCATATTTGGAGGGTTTTATTAAAGTGTGACTGTTACACAGTTATTGTGTACTTTTGGGCTGTAGATCTCAAAGAACTTACAAACCTATGTCTGTTACTGATTTCTGAGAGTTCAGGTTTTCCCAGAACCTTCTTTCACTCACTCATTCATTTGTCTTTTAGCTTATTTTTTATCAGTGATATTTAAAATAGACATTAGGTGTTAAATATATTGATACAATTAGAATAATGAAATTCAATTTGTTGAAGCCCATAGGAAAGAGAGAGAGAGAGAAAATTATAAGTGTTAACATCTTGATGTATATGTGACAGGAGGCCAATATAAATCTGAGAATGTCTAAACCCCAAATTTGTTCTTGGGCTAAAATATTCCAAGTCAAAAACTAGTGCTACAAATATGATGCATTTCGTTCAAAATTCATAGTTGATTTCTGATGTCCAGCTGCATCAAGAGACACAATCACACCATGAAAACACAGCCCTTTCTGAGCTAGTCCAAGTCTCCCACACTGAGCTACTTGAGCTGAAAGCAGATACTGCAATCAGAAATTACTTTACTGGAAGAAATATGGTCTTTAACGTTGCTGGGTTGGGCTGTGGGCCAACTTCCCCATAATGTAATGACTGCAACATTAGTCATTTCTCTTGCTGTTGTTGCTAAAGGATCTGTGTGAACACACAACTGATACTTTAATATTTACATTGTTTAGAGATTAATTTTGCTTGTGGGATGACTGAATGCAGTTTTACAAGGTTCTTAAATTTCTCAGTGTCTTTTGTGAATATGTTCTAGGGCATTAGGCCAGTCCTCCCTTGTCAACATGCAAAATATGATGTAGGAATTTGATTTCTCCAATTCTATTTAAGGCCTTTTGCTATGAGAGCCTCTCCCACAAGGTAAACCCTGCAAGCCCTGAATGCTGAAGCTCCAGTAAAGAAGGTGGATGTTCACAAAGGGAACACTTTGAAATGTAAATTTTAAAAAAACCCAAAAAACTCACATAAAGCCAACTTAGAATATGGGAAACAAGATCCACTAGAAGGAACAACACAGTCATTTCTCACAACAGCATTATAAAATAAAGTTTCAGTGGGAAGAGATGCTTACTGTCTGAACAGAACATAAAGGATTCTGCAAAACCAATTGACAGGATGAATGCCTGTGCATGGATGTAAAATGTTCCTTCCTGTTTTCACAAACTCCTCTGGATAACAAAAAACCAGAAGCAAAACCAGCAAAATTAGAAGCAGCCAAGTCCAGTCACTGTCCATCATGAGAATTTACATCAGCAAATAGAGGCTGTTTCAGTCTCCAGAAGGAGAAAAGTAATGTGTGCCCTGCTGTTGCCCCGTGCAGATGAACCTCACCCTGGTGCACAGGCTGAATTTCTCTATTTAAATCAGCACATCTTTAACAGGCAGCCTTTTTTGGGGGGAGATCACCAAGATCACATTCCATCCTGGCATTTATTCAGAAGATGAGCAGTGCATCCAGAGGCCTGGTAGCAACAGCCCTCACTTGGACCTCTATCTATCACATAGCTTGCTCACATGATCTTATCTACAATTACAAACATTAAATACTTCTTACCCCAAAACACCCTCAAGATCATGGCTGAGGCCTATAACACTTCATATGCATGAGATGTTTGATGATCAATGATTGCATTACAGACAATGGGAGCTAAAATCTGTATTGATACAACTTGCTGCCTCCATCAAACTAAAGAAATCCCTGGCATCAGCTAAAAAAACTGGGATGATGAAGTACTTTCAAGTAAAAGCCTTTTACCATATCTCTGTAGACCATGAGCTTTTTTTTTTTCTTATTTATGGTGTTCTAAAGAAATGTGGAATTGAAGCATTGTTGAATGACCTCTATTGTGTAATTATAATGTCTGGCACCATTATTTTTAGGAAAAAAAAAGGCCTCACTGAAAGAACTAATATGGCTTGAGATTGACCAAAGATGAACAGCCAATAAAACCCCCCAAAATCATTAAAGCTACCTTATCACATCTTGAGTACTCTTTTCTTTCCTTTTTTCTTTTTCCCCCACTAAAGCCCTAGATGAGATTAATGAACCCTTTGGTTTTATAGTAGAAATCGGTCAAAAAGGAAATATTCCTGTTTATGACAGAGTCTGGTTGAAGTCCTGGACTTTAATACTTTACTATGGCTGTGACAAAAGAGTTTACTCAAACCATTCAGCAAGAAACAAGGCTACTTTATGGCTGTTTTTCATTGGTTTTTTTTTTTTTTTCTTTTAGAGATTTAAGATTTTCATGGGAATGCGTTTTGCAGTTCCTCTGGAGATTATAAATGTTTGGATGATAAATCATGAGAGGGAAAAAAAAAAGAAAGGAAACCTCAAGGAAATGAAGAGATCAGGCAAAAATAAACTTGGTCTGGGGTGATGGGAACATCTACTGGGACTTCACTGTGGGCTAGAATAATGCTGCATTCCAAGAAAACCAGTGAGAGCATCAGGATTTGTTATGAAACACAAGATGCAAACTGATTAACAAAGCTTGTAAGGTCAACAGTGGTTTTAGTTTTTTCTGCTCTGAATCTCACGGTACAGAACATTTAAGCATGATACACAAACTTCTTTTTGTATTAAGTAGGAAAAACCTATGAGATAACCAACAACAAAATGACCTTTGCTCTGATCCAATCTAAGCTTTTTGACAGTGCACTTATGGAAAAGTCCAAGTCACACCCATTAATGCAGTGAGAGCAAATCTGTTGTAGTCCAAGTTTTCTTATGGACAATGTGTGAGAAAACAATCAGAACTCTTTGCAATTTAAAAATCAGCTGCTCAGCCGCAAAACCCCCCCCATATATTCTCTGACTGCTTTAAAATCATTTTGTCTGAGTCAAGAGTGACTGATAATATTCAGCATGACCATGTGGAATTTAGATGTATCCAATAAAATAGGAAGTGCTTTTAGGGAGTGCTTGACTGCTGACATCCTTTGCAGCAAAAGCCAAAAGCTTATTGAAGAACACAAAATAAATGAACATGAGTACTTATTTCTCTAAAGCCAAGTGAAAATATTTAATCACGGTAATCATAGACATTTGTAGACACAGTAAAAAGCCATAATCAATGGCACTCCTTTTATGTATTAAATAATGAAACAGGGAACAACCACACAACACAATTCATCACCAGCAAACATAAAGAAATATGCCTGGGCCTCCATTTTTCTTCTTATCAGCACAAGATCATAAACATGCTTCTGGGATTCTCATTTAGCCTATTCTCAAAGATTTTTATGGGAGAGTTCTTCTCTAACCTCCCTATCAAATTTCTGGTTTAGGATGTCCCCTCACAGCATTTTTTTCCCTAATGCCTAATCTAACTCTTGCTGTGCTTTCATCTTATTAATTCTTGCTCTTTCCTAAGGGAAGATGAAGATCCCATCTTCCTTCCAGCAGCCTCTAAAGTATTTGCAGACTATTACTAAGTCTTCCCTCAATCTCCTGTAGACAACTTCTTCCACCTTTCCTCACAAGTCCTGTATTTCAGATGTCCGATGATTTTAATTGCTTTTTTTCTCCTGGACTCCTTGTAATTTCCCTGGGCTCCCTATCTCCATCTTTCTAGCAGTAAAATGTTAAAAATATTCCAGGGGAAGTTTTCCTGGTGAAAACAAAAGGATTACTTCAAATTTCAAGCCCTTCTATCCAGTATCTTATCATCAACTCATATTTGGCTGTGGTAAAATGGCAAGAAGGGCTCTCAGATCCCTTTCTAAAAACTCTTAATCCAAAATTTCACCACAACCAAAACCTTGTACAAAGGGGCTCTAACAAAAAATGAACAAACACATTCTCTATCCCATCAGACTGGTTGCTAATGGAAATTCTGAAGGATGCTACATATAAAGATGTTCCACTCAGTATTTATTAGCTCATACCCTGCCAAAACTTGAAAGATGTCACTAAACTGGAGTAAGTCACCAGCATCATGGAGGGGCTGAGGAACATGGATTTGTTTACCCAGGAGATGAAAGGTTTCCAAGAGGCCAAAGGGGATTTTCTTGTATCTACAGGAGGCTCTAAAACAGATGGATCCAGACAAGAATAAGAGAGAAAACTGAACCAGCTGAAGTTCTGACTTGCCGTAAGACAAAACCAAAACAAACCCCAAACCCCTCACGATGAGAAAAAGTACATATTGAAACAGGTTGCTTTGGAAGATCATCCTGGGAGGTTTTAAGATTCAGCTGGACACAGCCTTGGGTAAACTGGTCTGAATTCAGTTCTGACCTCATTCCCATAACACAGAAAGATTTCTGAATGCCCTGAGCATCCCTGGCTTAAGTAAAACTACATTTTATGGACAATTAAAACTTGGACCTAATAGTTTTTTTACCTACAATCTTAAACTAAATGACCAGGCCAATATGAGGTTACATGGTTTTAACTCTATATTGTGCCATTTCTGCTGCTGTTTGAGGTATCTACTGCAAGAAAAGATTTCAAACTACAAATCTGAAGTCTCATTTCTGATTGAAGTTTTACCCACAGTATTTTTTACATTAATGCCTACCTTTAGAGGCAGAAACATTAAACTAGAAAGAATTTCCTGAATTCCTTAGGCAGATAGTTCTTAAACTATTATAGCCTTATTTATTCACTAATTCTTCTTTTATGTATATCAAGTTTGCTAATATCATTTTTTACTACCACAGCCTCACTATTAGCTCTTTAGTGAAATTGCTGTGTTGAACATACCCACTATTTTGATCAGCCATAAAAGAAGAATTTCCCACATTGGACTGTCCTATTCTGAAAGATTTGTGTCTTCCTGTCAGTAACTGAACTGGTCTCATGGAGATTTAATCATGTTTAATGGATATAGTGGAAAACAAACTGTTAACCCTCGCCTAAGCTAGGGGCTGATTCATCTGATTCTCTCTCATTCTGATTCATCATTCTGCTGTAAACTGAGTCACAGCAGCTATTCTTTTGTGCCCCTTTGCCTGTGCAAAGTGTAAGGGAGTGCTGTTGGAGTCTGAGACACAGAGTGTGTGCCCTTGTCTCTGATACCTGGCTCTAAGATCGAGGAAAACACTGAATTTCATATAACATAAAATTTATGGGCATGTTTTCATGGTGTTACATGAAAACAACTGTTAAAGTTAGATAGAAAAGCTAAAAGTGTGAGTGTGTAGATTAGAGAGTTTTCTTAAGTCACTAGGTGAGAAAGTTAAAGTTTAAACTAGTTTAGAGAGCAAGATTTAGAGTGTTGTCTCTTTCCTTCTTCATTTTCTTCTTCTAGAGGTTTTTGAGTAATAATAAGTGGTTGAATAAAAAATGCCACAGTGCAGGACACAGGTGATGGGTCATTGGGTCATTAAGAAAAATAATATGCGTGTCTATTGTTAATTAGATAAAAATAAGTATAAAGATAAAAGAATTGCATAGTTCAGGGCCATTCTGTGTCTTCAAAGCCAAAGTGAGCCAAAAGAGCAGGATGAATTGAACTTGAACAAAAAGTCTGGAAAGACTTGTCAAGTTTTGTAATAGCATCCTAATAAACACAAGAAACAAGATCCTAACAGGCTTTGGAGTTTTCTTCCTGACCCAAAGAACTGAGATAAACAGAACTCCCCGTGAGGGAGTATTCCAAAAGAGCTCAGCCCAGAGGGGACTGAGAAATCCACATGTGAAGAGAAGTGCAAAAGAATGAAAAAAACAGATTAAAAAGTTACAAGTGTGGCTTAACTAAAATCCCTCTCATTCAGGACCAATGGAAGCTCGTGAGTGGGAAAATCACAGAGATTTGATCACACCTGGTCCCAAAGGATTCCTGTGCTGACAGTAACAGGGCTGCTGACAGCTGAGCTTAGACACAGTCACAGGTCTGAGGACAGACCCAGTTTTTGCAGTGTGCTGCCACAGGGACCCATCTGCAACCCTCCCATGGAGCAAGGAAATTGGCAAGGCTCATAAAGAAACTAGTTGGAGGTACCTCTGGATGGATTTCACTCTGGCTGCAGTGCCCAGCCCCTGCTGCAATCTCCAGTTCTGCCACAATCTGAACACAGAATTTATTCTTTAATGTCACAGAATTTTAACCATTCCATGCAGTTAGCTGGTGGCATACTTTGGAAAATCCCTAAAAGGATGCTCCTTGAAAGGAGATCTGCTCTGCTTTAGGAACATACTTGTCTTGATTAGCTGCAGATGTTGTCCTGTTGCAAACATTGGTTAGGAAGCACCCCTGGCACCAGTGTCAACCCTTTTGGGCTGAGCTGGGCTCTCCTGCTCCGACAGACACAGACAGAGCAGCCTGCACGCAGCCACCAGCAGCCAGACTGCAAAACAACACCCAGGTGGAGTCCAGTCCTTATTGCACTTCACCTTCAATATTTGACAGTGCTCAGTGCAGCATTCCCCATGCCTTACACCATTTTCTAAGACTATCAAATTTTCTGTGTTTGTTAAGAGTTTATTACTAGCCCTATTGATAAACCACTTGAGAGTTAATTCACAAGGAGATTGGAGCAATTCCTCTTGTTAACAGAGACTGCTGGACAATTGCTTTTTGTGTCTTGACTGGCCCTCGGCAGTGAAGAAGACTTTAAAACTGAGACCTAAAAGGTGCCTTAAACAAGTAGGGTTATATGCCCTACCCATGGAATATTCAGCTAACAGGTCTTTTCAGTATGAGATGGATATTTAGAAAACACATTAATAGATGGTTGCAGGGCATTTGTATATCACCAGGCAAACTATAGAAATAAACCAGTGATGAAGAAATTGAATTGCAAAGAAATTCCTCGGGGCAGGGGATGAAATCCTACATGAATTAAATACATCAGTATGCTTTCCAGCTAAGGATGAAGGACAAAGGTGTAGTGTACAGAACAAGGAAAAGAAAAAAAAAATAAAAAATAATAAAAAAAGAAGACCAAGAAACGGAGATTAATTTAAAACTGCTTGATGTATACTTGACTGTGTGTGAGAACAGCTTCCCCTGAATATAAATGTACATTTGAGTGCTTGTGAGAACAGCTCCCTCAAACATAAAAAAGTGTGTGTAGAAAGCTTTCAGAGACAGGGGTGATACAATGAAATGTTTCTGATGGGAGCAGGGAGGAGAAAATACACATCTCTATAAGCAGTTATACTTTGAAAAGGATAACAAACAAAACTGTAATCAAAATGGACAGTGACCATGATGTCTTCTCCCCCTTTCTGGTTTATTGTTAAACTTCCCATCTCTAGAGCCATGTCCTACAAAAAATCACAGGATAGCTAACAGAACGAGAAGGAGGGAAGAGGAGAGAGGAGGGGAATTTGATAGGAAGTCCCTTAAATACCTCATGTGCAGCCAATCTCCCAAAGCAGAGGGAATTCTGCTGATGGCTCTGGAAGCATCAAGCAGCTTCTCCAGCCCACATGGTTGTTAACAGGAACATCTGATAACTTCTTCAGGAAAGTGAAGATAGGAAAGCAGTTTATGCTACCCTTGGGGTGAAGGAAAAGCCAAGAAGGATTCTGAGAGTTGCAGCAGACAAGAACTGGCTTCCAGGAAACTCAACCCCACAAGAGGAACAAAGCTCTTGCATGAACAGAACTGGATACACAGGCACTGTATGGAAAAAAAAACAGTGCCTCTCTTAATTGTCTGAGTACTTGGAAAAGGATAACCAAAAACAATGGAGATTATGAAGTGGGCAGTGAATATAATTTACTTTGATTTCAAATCATTTCAGTTGAAGTCCCCCCACAAGAGTCTATTACTGAAAAAAATCCAACAAACCAAAAAACCAAACCAAACCAAACCACACACAAAAAAAAGGGAAAAAATATAGAAACAACAATGGAAAAGGGCAAACTATGATCCAGGCTCAATAATTAGAGAAAGCACCAGGCTAGAAAGAATAAACCCCTACCCCTCAGGGCAGACAGAAGTGCACCTGAAGCCCCTGAGTGCAGTTTGTGCTGTTCATGTGTTCTCAGACTCAACTTGTGCTTCTGCTGCTCAATTTGGGACAGCTAGAGGCACTGGAATTTCTAAAGTGATGGACTTCCCTGATAAATTCAAGCCCCTTTAGGCCTTGACACCTTGGAGATGATGCTGTTTCACATACAGATCTTCATGCATATTTCCATTCTTTATGTGCATGGAAGTCTTTAAACATCTGTATAATCTTATTAAGATCATTTGGGCTACTTAAGGTGCTTTAAGTCATGAAATTAAATCTTTCCAGGGTTGCAGTCAGAGATTTTTGGAGGGTGGCATACAGGAAGTGCTGAAAGTGAATCGTGGCAAAGAATTAGGAGCTCCCATTTCACAGAAACTAATAAACCCAGACACATCATGCCAGGGAAATAAATATAAACTGCAGAGAATGAATTAATAATGAGACTTACTGAAAATTCCTACTGAAATCCTTCAGCATCTAATACAGGCATGAGTTTTTGTGCATAAACTTAGAAAACAAAAAGTGATTATGCTTCTAAGTTTTTACTTTCAAGTTTTAGACTGTATGAGTACTCTAAATAAAATTTTTAAAAGGTGAAAAGAAAAAAGTAAAATGTATTATTCTCAAATTCTTCCTTCTTCCCCATTTTATCTTTTTTTTTAGGAAAAAAGAGAACAAATGTAGATACAATACAATCAAAAATGCAGATAAAACTTATTTTTCCATGTCCATAAGCCAACATTTCTCTTTTAGAAAGAAATATCTGAATTTTCTTTTTTAAAAATCAACACTTCTAGTGAGACATTAACACACATTTTAGGTTATTAATACTAAAGATGAAATGTATTACTTTCAAAATAAAAAGAGGCACTTCTGTATTTCTCTATACTTAGATGTTCTGAAGTACTTCTCAGTATAATAAAACCAACCTAAGAAAAAAGTGTGGGAAACATAATTTTCCCATATTTTTGAAACTTCCCTATTAACTAGAATTTCCCAAAGGAATAGTTAGGCTGTCTCTAGTAATTAACTCTGTAGAAGAAAACCAGCTTAGCAGATTTAAATTCTGGGAAAACCATGCCAAGAGCCAGGATTAGTTTGGCAAAGAGACAAGAGGGTCTCTGTGATTCAGATCAGGGAAAAGAAAAGGCCAGTGAGTGCTGGAGGTAATCAGGATGACTGGATGCTTAAAGAAAAGAATGGACACCGGTGTTATCAAAAGGTGGATTTACAGTGTGCCATGAGCACTTTGTGTCCTGCCACCAAGTCTCACACTTCCCATCACTGAAAAATGATAAATGACAGCGCTGGAAGTGGCTGGTAGTGAGGAGGATGTGATTGACTGCTGAATTTTGGATTAATTCAGTTAGCACTGGATTTAAATAAATCTCTTGCTGCTTAATTTGCCAAGGAAGGAAAGTTCAAAGGGAGCTGGTCAGAACTGAAAGGAAGTAAACAAAGGCAAGCAAAGCATGGCAGGTAAAACCATGAGCCAGAATCCTTCTTCCAGACCACCTGATGACTGACCTAGACTTGGATGATTATCTGGATATGTTATATAATATTATATATTATATATTATATATTATATATTATATATTATATATTATATATTATATACTATATACTATATATTATATATTATATACTATATACTATATATTATATATTATATATGATATGTGATATATGATATATGATATATGATATATGATATATGATATATGATATATTATATATGATATATGATATATTATATATTATATATTACATATTATATATTATATATTATATAGTCTATAGTCTATAGTCTATAGTCTATATTATATATTATACATTCTATATTCTATATTCTATATTCTATATTCTATATTATACATTATACATTATCTATTATACATTATATATTATATATTGTATATTATATATTATTATATTATATATTATTATATTATATATGATTATATTAGACAATATTATATTCTATATTCTATATATTCTATATTCTATATTCTATATTGTTATATATTATATATTATATATTATATACTATATATTATACATTATATATGATATAGTATATAGTATATAGTATATAGTATATAGTATATAGTATATGGTATATAGTATATAGTATATAGTATATAGAATATAGTATATAGTATATAGTATATAGTATATAGAATATAGTATATAGTATATAGTATATAGTATATTATATGGATATTATCTGAAGTATTATCTGGATAACATTGCACCTATTTACCTGTGACTGGGTCTGAGATGATTACCACAGGACTCTCAACAGATGAAGAACAAGGCAGATATATGAAGAAATTAAACAAGAGTTATTTCTTCCTACAGTTTGAAGTGTACCTGCAGACTTGCCTGTTTTTGGGGGAATGTAGGGTCAAAAGTGGAGGCTGGGTTAGAGAATGAAAGGCATTTTACTACTTCTAGCAAAAGGTGTCATTCAGTGTGATTAAAAAAAAAAAAAAAAGAAAGAGAAGATAATGAAATCTCACGGTTCAGTAGGAAAGTTCCCTGTGGGACTTTGGGAATAATTCTCCTGCCAAGCTCTCTGTTATGCTATTGGTTAGATAGGTCATAAATCTCCCTGCAACACTTCTGAAATATTAGCTCCAGATCCAAGGAAAGATGTCTTATTATTACTATTTAAAGTATTTACTGCACTGTGAAGGCACATGTAGAAAGAAAGTTCCTGATTCCTCTTCCCTCTCATATCAGGAAGAACTGATTTTTGACTTGGAATCAAAAGTGAGCAGATTTATTGGATATCATTTAAAGATGAGGGCAGGAATTAGAAAAGTTTACTAATCCCCTTTCTATGGTATTCACAATCAGGAATGCAAATGTGAGCATGACTGGATGAATGATGTCAGCTTAACAGGTTCTCTGTAGGCTCATTTTGGATGTGCCAGGAGGAGCTGCAGCTCGTGTGTGTGAGTCCCTGAGCTGCCAAAGCTCTCCTTGCACTTCACCTCCATCAGGAGAAGGACTCCACATGCAGGATGCTGCAGAGGACCCACCCTCAGGGAGTTCTACAGGGAATTAAATTTTGGTAAGGGCAAAAAGAGAGACCAGGAAATGGACAGCTGTGGCAAGCAGCTTGCCAAGTTCTGTAAGGAATGATTTACACGCTTCAGGCAGGGACTCCTTGCCTGTAACCCTTCATTGATCTGCACAGATTTCATTTTACACTCACACGCAAAAAAGGTTTGTATGATGTGTGTAAATCCCAAGTGCAGGGCTTTGCATCTGATGCTTTGCTTTCTTTAAAGCTCCTATAGGAACCCCAGAATGTATGCAGAATATCTATCTACTAGAATATTTATCTACAATACCCCCCAAAGGGTCAGCACTAATAATTCTTAGGTTTGTCAGCATTGTGCTGCTGTTTTTTCAATATTATTTTAGAGTATGATATTCTGGGAGCAGAAAAAAAACTCAAATAAAAATCTAATAAGAACTCAAATAAAAGTAAAATAGCAGAGCTGCTAAAGAAACCAGAGGCCAGACCTGTTTCAGGACTTGCCTTGTGGGAATGAGTAGATACAACTAGCACCAAGAGCTTCAAATTTTGAGAGAACCTGAAGTCTGTGACCTGTCAAAATGTGATATCTCTGTGTTCCAAATAATATGTTACATTTCAAGATGGTGCATACAACTCATAAGGACAATGGTCATTAATACTGTATGACTAAAACATTAATACAGAACAATACAATTAATACAATATTAATCTGTTCTGTTGCATGTGGGCTTGAGGGAAACAGTGATTATCCCAGAGTGCTCTTAAATGGGAGACCCAATTTTCCTAAGGAATCATGAGGGCAGCCCATGAATGGAGATCCTAAATATATGATTTTATTCTGTAGTTTAAAAGCAGCACACTGCATTGAGAAGTGGGAAAATAGGCTGATGTTTGTGGAAGTGACTCTATTTTCAAGTTTTCATAGACTTAATAAAAGGTTGTAGTATAACTGAGCTGTGAAACAGTAATATTAGTATCTATTTTTTATTACTGCTCTTACATCTTCTAAATTTGGTTGTTGTGCCCCCTCTTACATTTGCTTCATCCTGTTGTTCACTCAACTAGGTAATTTCTTGTTTATGCAAAATTACTACTCAAGGAAATTCCTGCCAGGTTCCAACAGGAGTTTTGCTGTAGAGAAGGATGCAGCACTTGACAAGGAGTGTGCCTGAGTATGTTTTTATTGCTCTGTTCTGCTTTATTCTCTCCACAGCAAATAAGGAGGATTAAGGGTGCATATCTTGAATGATGGATGATAATTCTAAGCACTGCAACTAAATCTTTTCACTGCCTGAATTAGAAGTACTTATTATCCTCATCAGCTTCCCTCATATCAATACTCCCATGCTGTTGTGTCTGTCTAACACACTGAGACAGTCTAGAGCAGGCAAAGGCCAGCTTAACAAAAACAAAAAAGAAAAAAAAAGGAAAAAAAAAAAAAAAAAGAAGAAAATTACCTCAAACTTAATTCTGACACTTGTTCTGGAAATTTTTAGAAAACATGGATGAAAGACATACACACACTACTCATCTTGTCACTAAAGGGGAACATCCATGCATTCTTTACCCTGCTAAAACAGCTCCTTTGTGTTCTGGACATGCTGGCTTTATCCTATCCTTATCCCATTTCAATTCATTCCTTCCCAACATGTTCACAGTAGGAACTTGGATACATTATCACACTATTTCTCCTTAGCATGACACAGGTACATCACACCTACAAAGGTAATCAGATATTTGCAGAGCAACCCCTGAGCTCAGTGTGGTTTGATGCGGAACTTCAAGAGATAATGAAAAAGTTTGCAAATTTACCCACAGAGTTTAATTATTCTCCATGTCTCTTTGGAAAATTTGGTTCCTTCTATGAATATGGGAAGAAAGTTGTCAATTAGATAAAAGGATTTGGATCCATTTTAGGAACCCTCAGTTGGGGAAAAAAAAAGCAATGGACATCAGATTTCTTCTATTGTGGTCCCTACTGAACGACATCATTCAAATTCCTGACCAAACAAGGATTTGCATTTTTCATTTATGCTGGAAAGGGATCTCCAGCATCTTTTAATCCTTTTCCAGTCATTCTTACACTTTTTAGAAGTTTCAAGAAACAACATAAATATGTTGTTTTGGAAAATACAGGAAGAAGAAAAAAGAGAAAGTGTAATCTTGCTTGTATTTTTTTTTAAGGGAGTTGAAATTTCAGACCACTGCTTTGGAGTTTAACTGTGTGTTATTATAGATACCAACCTTCTTATGCTTCCAAACATCTGTGCATGACCCAAAAATCTTCCAAAATCTATGTGGAACATGTGTCCAGATTTTGTCAGCATTATGTTGTCACTGTGTCGATCACAGACTCCCAGGATGAAGGTAACAACACACCAGCCAGCACAGGAATAAAAGAAATTCCTTATGGCCTAGTGAGTAAAACAAAAGCTCTCACATGAAATATCCAGATATATTTTAATATATTATATATATATATATATATATATATATATATATACACACTATAATTAAATAATTAATATGGAACATTATATTATATATTAATAGATATTAATATATTAATTATATTTTATATATCATCTATCTATATCTATATCTATATCTATATCTATATCAATATCATCTATATATATATCTATATCTATCTCTATCTCTATCTCTATATCTATATCTATATCTATCTATATCTATATCTACATCTACATCTCTATCTCTATCTCTATCTCTATCTCTATCTCTATCTCTATCTCTATCTCTATCTCTATCTCTATCTCTATCTCTATCTATATCTATCTATCTCTATCTCTATCTCTATATCTATATCTATCTATCTATATCTATATCTATATCTATATCTATATCTATATCTATATCTATATCTATATCTATATCTATATCATCTATATCTATATCTATCTATATATATATAAATTTTTTTAAATGTAATTTTACAAATGCTCTGTTTGTTGGTAAAATTAAATTTTACCAGGTTAAAATTTTACCAGGCAGTTTTTGAAAAGAGATTCATGAGACAGGTCTGAGTAGGAATGGTACAGAGATGGCACTCAAACACTTCAAAGTTACAGCACAAGAACAATTTTACGCATGAGGTTTTCCCCTTGTGCTCTGAAGATACCTGGAAGTCTACAGAAAACTTTAAGTTAAAGATGTTTAAGGAAAAAAAAAGCTTCTTGGCAGGAAGGCATTTTCTGTTCAGTGTTCTGCAGGTAAATTGCAAAAACAACTGTAAGGGAATTATTTGGAACTGCACAGATTTAACCATTTGCTTTGTAAAAAGGATTTTGGCTGTTTTACATCCACTGCATTGTTCTATACCTATGTGGATTTTATTTTTTTTTCCTTAAATCCAGAACTCAGCCCATGTCCCATGAATTTAAATTGCAATGTATACAGTGTAATAAGTAATAAAAATAAATAAAATATAAAATAAATATAAATATTTATATATGAAATATAAACTATATAATATGAAGATATAATATAAAATATAAACATATAAACATATAATAAAATTATATATATTAATATATATAAGATATATAAATATAAAAACATATTTTATATATAAAATATTTAAACTATAAAAATATAAAAATCTATAAAATATATAAAAATCTATAAAATTTAAAAAATATAAAAAATAAAAATATAAAAAATATAAAAATATATAAAAAATATAAAAAAAATATAAAAATAAACCCCAAACCATCCTAATCTGGATCTTAATTTTTTTGGAGAAAAAACTACATTGTCCAAGGCAAATGATTATTTAGGCTTTCAGGAATTCCCTGTAAATGCAAAGTGCCACCTGCAATGACAAGACTTAGGCCACAGCTCAAGAGTTGGCTGAATTTTATGTCTAACTGTGCTACTTACTCACTTTGATGACCTTGGATAAAACACTTAAGCTTTCTGTGATTTTGTTCACCCAACTGTAAAATGAGGATATTAAAGCTTGCTCTGCACCAGTTTTCTGAGCACCTTAAATCTGGTACTGTATGAGTAAAAAATTATGGAGGAGTAAAAAAAGATGAAGGTTCATTCACAAGCAAGCACAAAGGGAATGCACTGTAGTAATTTTATGCATACCCTATGTAATCAGATCTGACTGCATTTTATATACTTAAAAAATTGGAAGAAATTGGGTATGAATTGGTTTTAGCATATTCCACATTAATGGTATTCTTTACAAACAGCAGCAGCAGAAAGAAATCAAGTTTTCAATCAATAACTAGCAGCACCTTACTTTTGAATTGAAATGTTGTCTGCACTTCTACCATAAAGCTGTAAACAGACTAACTTGTAAAAAAATTCTACATAGATTGTTCCTGTTTAATAGAATCAAATGATATATGAGGAATTCAAGTGTTCATAGACAAAATGTGGATAAGAAAATGACTATGGAATAATTACAAAATTACTAAATTTTACCAAGCATATGTATAATACACATCTACTAACAAACTCCTATAAAAGCATTTTATTCTCAGAGTGCTAAATACTCAAAGCACTCCTTTAAATTTAAAATTTTGGCCACTAATTTATTGTTTGCACAGGAAAAGGATTATAAAAATTGTCCCAGAAAAAAAAAAAAAATAAATTCAGGGGCTCACCCTATAAGGAATTAATAGAAGGATTTCCTTTGCTCCTATAGATAAAATTTCCAATTGTTTGGCTCGTGCAGAACAAGTAGTCTCATAAAATCAGATGTTTTACATGGGGTCCCATGAGAACACATGATATGAAAAGCATGATCTTCTGTATTTAGTATTTTGACTTTGATTGGGTGGTTTTGATAAAACAGTTCTCTGAAACTCTAGATATTGGCATAGTCATTCCTAAATACAGGAAATCTGCCAACACTTTATGTGGTTCATATAAAATAAAGAATTTAAAGACCTGACCTAAAAACTAATTTTTTCCTGAGTTCAAGACGATTTCTATTTCAATTTCTCTTCCCTTTCTACTAAATTTCAAAACATTTCCATGACACATTTTTATAGAAAATGTAATACCACACACCTGATAAACAACAATATTTCCTTAGACTGAGAGTGGAATTTAAGTGGATTCCCTGGTTTCTCTGCATGAAACTCGTCTCGTGTCTGAGCCACTCATTTTTGCTGCCTACTGTAATTTGGTTCTTTTTTTATTTTCCCCATGGCATAGCATGAAAATGTGCAATAAGCTTCATTATGATGTTACCTCTTGGTAACTTGATTCCAGAGGATGGTGATGGTGAAACCATTTCTTAATTGTGTTTTCTTTCAGTGGTCCTATCAGGCCAGACTCCCTGTGGATCTTCGCTAGCGTGGTAGCATCTGGCACCATCTGTACCAGTCCTAATCAGATGGAAAAGAGTTTGCATGAAAAATCCTCAACTTTAAAAACATAGGAAGACAATCAATGCATATTGCCTGTTGTTTGATCATTCCATGCAGGGAAAAAAAAACCAACCCTAAAAGCACAGTTTAAAGCTTAAAAATAATGAATGCAGCAGAAAATATGGATCGGTATTGTTTTACTCTGGCTCTTTGGAAATTAGAAATAAAGGGCACTGAATGGAAGGGGGCAGTTCTGTGGAAAAATAGAAGGAAAGAATAAAAGAAGGAAAAAATAAAATCACCAATAAAAATATAACTTAAGTATATAAAGTATATTAGGTAATAAAGTATAACTGCCTCCAAGTACCAAAAAAGTGAACAGTTTAGAGCGCTTCAAAGTGTGTGCACAAAACAGAGTATGTACAAAACTAAAAAAAAAAAATTAAAAAGTAGGATCAGAGATTTAATAATAGACATAAAGTTTTTTTGTATGTATTTGTTGTCTAGAAAGGTGCAGGAATTCTTCTGGAGGATGTGATGCTGGTCACAGCTTGGAGAAAGGGTACTGGGTAGTGCAGAAATTAGCCTGACCCAGTTTGTCACACACTGGGACTCTGAAGTGCAGAGAGGAGCCAAGAATTCTGCAAAGCTTCACTTGAATCCTCTGTCTTTACTGCATGAACTTAATTCCTTTTTTTTTGGTCCTGAGAGCTGGCTTTCCAACCCTCTGTGCCTGTCCCCATGTGTGGTCCCCTGGCATGTCATCCTGCTAGTCTGCATTACAGGGAGGACTTTTCCTAAGAATTTTACTTGGTGACAGGCTCCTCTACTTCACCGTGCCTGGAAAGTGGAATTCTAGCAATGCTTAATTCCGTTTTCACTGGATTTCAGTGGAAAGAGATTTGTGTGTTTGCATTTCCCATTCCCCTTGTGTGGGAATGGTGGCCATGGAGTAAGTCATTAGCCTAGGGCTTGGGAAACCTCTGTACCCAAACCTCCCTAAACATGTGTCCTGCGTGACCACAGGCATGCCTTTAGCCTTAATTATTAACCGTAAATCAATTATCTTAACACTGATGTAAACTCATAAGGAAAGACATGTGGAAAACTGTGAGACAGGGGTTTTTGCTGCTGTGATGCTTGCAGGAAGAGACTGTCAGGGAGAGAATATTATTTGCAGATGATCCCTGTATCTCTCTTGGCAAACATCAAATTAAGTGTTAGTATATGGAAGAGTCTATATATAATGTCATGTCCAGAAATAGTATTCTTGTATTAGCTGCCTTTGAAGCAGAAGCTTTCAAGCTTCTTGACTCCCATCCCTACAAAAAAGAGTTTTTTCCAGGTCACCACAACCACATGCCTTGTGTCTGAACCCATCTATACTTTTCTCTTATTTCCTTTAGATCATTCCTCCTCTCTCATGTTCACTTTGTGGCTCAGAAGGCAATTACTTTCTTTTGATTTTTCTATTTTAATAACTTTTGTACAGCAGGTAATCTGGATACATCAGCCTTTTATTTGAGCTAGGATTACTTCCAGTGGAAGATTTGGTCAGGGAAATATAGCCAGCTTACTGCTGTCAGCAGTTTTCTACAGCAAGCAATTGGCATCCCTGCTACAGCTCTGCTATAACAACCATAAAAGAGAGAAATAGAGCTTTCAGATGAGTCAGGCCTGCCCTAAGCAACATAAATCACAAGAATAATATTTCAAAATCAACAGCACAAAGCTGCCATCACTTGTCTGCAGGTACTTTCTGTAGCCACATGCATCTAGGCTCATTTAAGCGTCTGTGTAGGACTACACTGGATTAAAACTTCACTAGCTAGGGCCAATTTTCTCCAAAGCCCTCTTTTTGATATGTGAATTTAAGAATGTTTTGCAAGATGACAGTGTTGAGGCTTTTGGAAAATTCTAGCCTAAGTAGCAACAAAATCCAATGAGTTCTAGAGAGACAGAATAAATAAATTTTATACACCACTGTTTACATGAAATATGAATAATGTAGTACAGGCTTCTTTTACAATTTAAGACTGACCTTGTCCTTTCCCTGTAGATAAACACCTATAAATGATCATTTGCATATCCAGTCCCTCTTGGAGCCAAATCCTGTCCATCACTCGAATAATTTGCAGAACCAACATATCTTGACGTAGATCATCACCTATCTGTGAAAATTGCACGTGAAATTCAGTTTTCTCCTTCAATAACAGACAGAAATAATGTCCTATTTAACAGGGACTTTTTTTGCCCACCAAAGCAGCTACATTCACTACAGTAACTCTGTCTTGTTTTCCTTCAAAGTTCCTACTTACCTTTCTGTGTCAGGAGAGGACAGAGTAGATGGCACACACAGACAGGAACAGTTTTGACAGCCACTGAGATGGTAAGAAAGGACCCCTGCTTAACTGTGACCTTTCTGCTTATTATTCCTATGTAACTATCAGGGTTTGAAAATTTAATCCAGAGGTAGGATCCTAATTTAGTTACATTTTCAAGTCTACTTAATGCTAGATCCCTTTGCACAAATGACAGCGTTTGTCTAACATCAAGCCTCACAACTTGGTGTTTGCAAGGGAATTTTATTACAAATTTACATTTTATTCATAACATGATTCATATTCAGTTCCAAGCAGTGATGCAGTGATGACCCCTCTCCCCATGGAGTTAGTCAAACAATAATCTCAATGAAATGGGGCCTTAATTGTATCCACAAGAATTAATGAAGAGATTATTTTCAACCATGGCTGAGCAAATGGCCTGTGAAAACAACAGCCTTGATTTTTTGTTTCTCCCCCTATCCCACTCCACGTAAAATACATAATTTTTACTGGTATTTTAAGTGTTTTATTCTTTCATTACATTCTTTTTACACAACCATTCCAATCTACAGACATTTACTGCCAGCAAATAAGTACTTGGGGCAACATAAACTCATCTTAAAAAGACAAAAACATCTGAATCTATTCTTCTCTCATTGAAAGGTAATCTTGACTCCAATTAATTCTTCTTAGCACCTAAAAATGCAAAAAAAATCTTATTCTCTCCACTTGTACAGCAGAAAGACAATTTGCCCTTACCATTTATTGTGCTTATCGTTTATGTATGAGTTATCTGTCACGAATAATCAGTGGAACTACTGGGCAAGTAAAAGATATTTTAGCACAATGTTTTGCTGACAGGAGAAGGTGACAGCAGCTATAATACTTCCACAGCAACTGGACAATGAGTTGGCTGCTCAGCATTACTAGGCAGGAAAGAATAGTTTGAGTAGAACCAATGCAATTATTTAAAAGCCTCATGAGCCGGTGATTGCTCAGGTAGGTAGGGACCTGCTACTTAATATTGATTCTCAGATGAAACAGCATATGAGCCAGGTTTCTAAATGTTCAGAAAAAGATTAAAATTGCTAATTTCTCCCCTTAGCAGGCATGGAAAGTGTACTTCTATTCCTGAGAATCACAGCTGCTCTAAAGGGCAAGTTAATTTAAGGCAGCATAGAATCTATTTCTTTTTCATTTATTTATATCAATTTTTTAGATTTCTCATTTGGAAAATGATTCTGCAAAATACCTAAGAATAATACCACTGGCCACCAACCATTTTGTATCCATCAGCCATTTTATGAACTTGTGTTCTTCTTTAAAACCAATATCCCCTTTTAGGGAAGACTTTAGCTCTTTTGGAAGAGAACTAACTTTAGAATGCACGTATTGTCTTTTGTGGATGGACTGTTCTGAACTCTGAAGCTTTTCTAGGTGACAACTGCAAAATAAAGCAGTTTTTTCTGAGCCAGTTTCTCCAAGTGACTCAAAGGAGACAGAGCTCATCTGCTGTTCTCTCCACCTTCATCTTCCTCAGCCCACTCACCAGCGCTGGCTGATAGGGGCAGAATTAGGTTTGTGTGCAAATGGAGCCTTGAACACTCCGGTATTTTGATTTTTTAGAGACATATGGACATGGCTGAGGGTTCAATCATTCTGAGCTATCTCTTTTCTGAGACTTGTCCTCTGACTTTGATGTCTTTAATAAGCTTGGTTTAAAATATGAAATTTATATTCCAGTCTGGTTGTCTTCACTAAGGAAAAAGTCCTGCCATAATTTGTTTGATTCTCTTAGTGTATTGCCTCAATATATTTCATTAAAAGATCTAGTGTCAAAAATAATAGGAATAAACAAGCAGCAGAGCTAAATCAACTAGTCTCTGGCTCAATTTAAAGCATAAATTAGGTGAATTTTAACTGATCATTTTCCATACCAAAAGACCTGAGGATTAGAGGAAGAACATACCTTAAAAATAACATTGATGTTCCCACTTGGAGCATTCGCATTGATGAAGGAGATTTTTAAGGGAAAGGCATTGGATGTAAAATAAGAACATGACTGCAGGGGAAAGAGAGATGAGACAGAAGAACAACAGTGTCACATATACAAAACACCAGGCCAATACAATACCTCTGAAAAAGATTCCAGCTCTAAACACTGCTCAGTAGCAGTGGCAGCAAAAATAAATAATTCTTGGTGTTATTGACTGTTTCTTTGGGTCTGAAAAACAAGAAATTCTTTTCTCCAGACAGCCTGCTTCACTTAAATATCAGACCATATGAACAGATAATATTTTATGTACTAATTGTTTTTTTCATTTTCACCCAGGCCTATCAACAATAAGCTTTGCCTGGAACTGGGTAGATGAATTATATAAGACTGGTTTAATGAGTCTTAAAGTATTGAAAAACCTTTGGTCCCATTGTTTTCTGAAGTAAACCCAGCTCTGCCCAATCAGACATGGAAGCAAAGAACCTGCCAGTTTCTTTGATGACCTCACTCTGGCTGAGCACACAGGACATTTTGAAAATCATGCTCTATTTTTTGTGGAATTTATCTTAATTAAGCACAAACTCCGACTTTCATGCTCTACAGCTCCTTCCACCTGAAGATCTCAAAGGGCTTCAAAAAGCATTAATGAGCCAAGCACGGCAAATCCTACGAGAGTTTAGGGTGGAATTATTACCCTCATTAAAAACATGAGAGGAGGGGTGGTGGGGAAACCCCTCAAAACCAGCTAAAGACAATGGTAAATTAATGGCCTGGCTTCTGGAAATAATGAGCACCCCACAAGAGCTGCTGCTCTCCTTACAGGCTGCAGTGTGAGGGAGCCTAATTTGAGCTCCAGCAGACACAGCTGTCTGCTGCTTTTCATCTGAACATCCCAAAGCATGGCTCCAGCATGCAAATATTGCCTCAGCCACCCCAGACCTCTGTGATGGGCCAGGGCCAGCATGCAAATATTGCCTCAGCCACCCCAGACCTCTGTGATGGGCCAGGGCCATTATCAGCGATGAGATCCCGACCCCCCGCGGAATTTTGCCGATTTGAAATGTCTCGGTGAGTGCTTGAAAGGTTCCTGTGAGATAATGTGACTCTGATAGAGCTGGGAGAGGGGCTTGCTACTGGTAAAATCAATAGATGACACCAAAATGAATTAAATTTAAGTAATTATAGGCACTTAAAAGTTCTAATTTGCATGATTATACTGACGTACAGTCCAATCAAGAAGCTACATGTATTTATAGAAAGACAATGGCCTATAATGATATAAGAAAAATGAAAAAAAAACCCAAAAAAACTCTTCAGATATTATATTTAAACATTTTTCTATCTGTCCAGCCAAGCTGGTGCAGTATAAATAGCATGACTTTATGGTGAGATATCTTTCCATTAGTCATTATTTCCAAAAGCTTGAAAGCAGGGAGAAGCAGCAGGCTTCAAATCCTTCTGACTTGTCTCACACACAATTCTCCCAAGACTCTGGGGTGCTGGAAGACCTCAGTTCTCAGCCAGATCAAGGCTGAATAGCAATTACTTGGAGAAACACAGGTCAGAGGCAATTGAAGGGATCAGCACCCCTTAGAATCAGGTCTACTATGGATAATGAGCCAGAGAACAAAAGTAGAGCACAAATTGCTGTAATTAAGCAGTTATAACTGGTAATATATATGGCTGCTCAGGTTTGTTTTTTCCTTTGTGCTGGGTACATTTTCCTTCTCCAGAGATGAATCAGCTTACTCCTGGCTTAGTTTATGAAAATATTTTTGAACAATGAATAAGTGAATCTTAGTACTGCAAAGTCAAGTAACACTGAAGAGCATTGCTGTTTCCTTTATCCTTAAGTCATTTTTAATAGGGTCCTAGATATAGATAAGCTAGTGTGAATATTTAATATTTTAGCAATTCTCAGTCAGCTCAGCAAACAGACAGCTGGCTCCAGACTTTTTGCTGCCCCCATACTTGACATGGGAGAGTTTTGGATGGGAAAACACATGTCACCAAGGGCTACCTGGTGGGAACTGGTGGAATTCCAGGTGTCCTTGCCAATCCCAACACCAGGGCAGGGCAGCTGGGCTGGGAATGGGCTGCTCAGAGTTGAGATCTCTGGCTGGTGTGACACATGAAGCCCCCACCCATCCTGTCACCTCTGCCTCAAGCAAAGGGCCCTGGTTTGAAGGAGATTAGGCTGGATCTAAACTGACCAGATGATTTATGCTTGATGTCACTACCATCATTTCCCCTTCAATGCAGGCATTCTCTCCTTCTCCCCTTGATGCTAAAAACAAAAATTGACAATTTAATTGATCACACTTACATCTGCCTCTATGCCTTGGACAACAAGCGCCGGGTTCAGGGGGAGCCGGCAGACTTTCACCTCCTGGAAGAACTGCTGGAGTCTGCTGAGCTCCACATTTAACACCTCCTGCAGCACGTGAACCATTATGGCAGCATGAAAGAACACAAAAGAAGTTGGTTTTTAATTTGTTATTTTATTTTTTGACTGCCTTCCTGTACTTTAAACAAGCAATGCAATTTCCAGAGCCGGCAGCATCCTTGTGACCTTGTAACAGCCAATGAAACTATACTGGGGTATTAAAAATAAGAACTGTAATTTTACTCCATGCTGATGCTTTTCCTGCCCAGATGTGCTACCAGCTCATAGGTTCAGATGGAAATGGTCTGTTTCCAAAGGAGTGACAGGACAAGGGAGAATGGCTTCAAATTGAAGGAGGGTGGGTTTAGATTGGATGTCAGAAAAAATCTCTGCCTGTGAAACCAGGCTGGATGGGGCAGCCTGGTCTGGTGGAAGGCTTCCCTGCCCATGGCAGAGGGTTGGAACTGGATGTTTTTAAAGATCCCTTCCAACCCAAACCATTCTGTGATTCTATGATTCAATACTCTTCATTAGGGGTTGATTAGCCTCGTATTACTCTGCTGTATCTCATGGGGTTTTTTGTCTTCCCTAAGATCTTCCCAACTTATTGCTTGTTGTCTCAACAGTGTGATCTCCCTTGCCTGGTTTGGGAGCTTCTCAGTATCACAGTAACTGCAGCCTTGAGATTAATCTCTAAAATCTGAATTATGCATCAGTGATGTATAATGTATTACTACTATTTCTTTTCCTTTGCATGGATTTTCCTTTTGCAAATATTTTTGTCTTTTCACTTCCATGTTTGCTTTGCTGCTCTCAGTAGCAGCACTGAGAGTTTTCTGAGAAACCCTTTGAAAATCTTTGAATCCTTAACAAGGCAGAAAGATTCATGATATCCATGATAACCAGCAGTAGACAGTATAATTTTATTTGGTTTTCCACTCTGCCTTGCTGAGATTTCAACAAGAAGCAGTTTTACACACCAGGTAAGTAACAGCAGCTGTCCTGCAAAATTAACAGTTCTGAACTGGAAATGTACCTGTGCAATATAAAAGCTGCACCCACTGGAGAAGACAACTGCAAGTTTCTACTGCCAGGGAGGCATCTCTGCAGATACATGTTCAGTGTTCATTGCTGAGAGCTATATTTGAGATATTAACTACATTCCACTCTGGTTATCTTTGCTAAGAAATCAGGATATGTCCAGCCTGCCAAGAACAACTCTTAGTAAAGCTTTCAAGAAAGACTGCAGCTCTACAGGAGTCAAATATTTTGGGATGAGGTGCTGAATGTGAGCATTCTTCTCAGTGAAATGATAATCAGCCTTGTTGCCATTGTTTCTGGCCACCTCTGAGACCATTTGAGAAACCAGCAATGAAGGAATTTAAATGGCTCAAAAGATCTGCAGACCTCAAGAGTAATAGTGATGAGAGTTAATTAAATATCTACCTGTTACCTGTTTTCAGAGCAGAAAAATATTTACAAAGTTTAGTTAAATCTTCAGTCTATTTATGTAAAGGGTATTAAAGAGAAGAGGTGTTAGAAAAGATAAAATTCCCTACAGAAACTTAGATGGAAGGGGAAATAGTTTTTAACAAACCTTTCTTTTTGGGTCACTGGCAGCTTTCACTTTTGTGGCAATGTCTTCCAGAATTCTGATGAGTTTTTCTTCCTTAGAAAACTCATTGTTCAGGGTTTGTCCAGCACAGAATTGGAGAGCAGCCAGGAGTTTCTTATACCACATTTTGAAATGAACTTCATTCTGTGCATTCTTCAGCAGCCTGAAGGAAGGAGAGGAAAAAAAATATCTGTATGTCTAAAAATGAATTTTGTTATATATCAGTTCTAGCAGGAACAATAAACTCCAGACTAATCTACATTTGGTCACTTTGGGCAGCAGAAAATGAAAAAAAATCATATTGCTTGTAGGCAATGAGACTCAAGTCCCATTTGATAACTAATGAGATTCCAAATGTGTTGAATAAACAGAAAACTGTCATTTCTTATTGTCATACATAGTGCAATGCTTGTATTGCTTCTTATTTCTGCAAGAAAAGTTAACAAAATGAAACAAGTTGCATTTTGAAGTCCAGTGTTAAATATACATCCCTAAATATTGTTTTTCTCCTGCCAGTTTATTTATACAAGCAAGCACATCTTTCAGCTAGGAATTGCATTTAAAGACTGTTTTAGTCTCAGATGTACCATCAATTCTAGAGACTTTTACTATTTTAATCTAAGAAGATATTTCTGAAATTGGCTATACTGCTAAAAAAGAGTGAAATGAGCCCATTTTATTTTTTTCTTTACTGTTAAGTGCTGGTCTAAAACAAATCTCATCTTTTAGTTCTTCTGAAGCCTGCAAAAGCTTTGGAACTGGAGTTACTGCCAACATAAAAGTCAGAAATAAAACCAAACCCATATTCTTTTTAATAATAATCATCGTTCAATCTTCTCTAATTACGAATTTATTTAGGTCAGGAAGGATGGGGAGTTTAGAGGGTTTTTTTAGCTAATCAAATTGATCATTGGGAAATTTTTTCCTTATGCTGGCCAGAGGTTTTGTACACTGTTTGATTTATTAAGTGTAGATGGAATCACCAGCTCTGTGCTGTTGTTAACATCCTGCCCATCCCCTGGGATTTCCCTCTGATGGTGAACTGCTCTTTGCTTTTGTGTGAACTCTTCCCCCTCACAGCTTCATCCTTAAGAACATCTCAAACCTTAAATTCCTTATAAATGTCTGAATCTTAAGGCAGCTTCCCTGACCTAAAAAATAATGCTACTTTTCACAGGACAGAAATCAGAGAAACTCCTGACTTTCAAGGCACATCACATGAATGAATATGTCACATATGAATATGTCACATAGCAAAAAAACAAGAACAAGAAATTATTTGATGCACTGATATTTAAGGGTGAGAAACTATAATTCCTATAGACACTTCAACTCCTCCAAATGATATATAAGGCATTACAGTACTGCTACTGCAGCACATGCCTCTTTTGGTGATGAAGGATCTTTTATGAAACAATGATTTTTCCAGGTCCTCTTTTCCTGTAAAATTCAAGGCATTACAATATCACCTACTGGTTTCTCAAAAGCCTTTCCAGTTATACAAAACCTCTGAACATCTGAGGATTTGAAAATCCTTAAAGAATGAGTGGTGTTTCTATCAGAAATGCCTAGACATGAAAGGGAAGCGATATGAGAAGTTTATCATCAACACTCTCTGGAGAAGTCTGAAATTACTTTTTTTTTTTCCCCCTGTAGACTAGCAAAAACAAATAATTACTTTTTGGATCCAAAGGAAATACAAGTTGTCATTGCAATGCCTGGTGGAAGGCAAACCTCAGCACACAGAGGCTGCTGTTCTTACCCTGAACCTTTCACAAACTGCGGAAGGCTGAGAGCACATGCACACATGGCAGTGGATAAACATATTCTTTCATATTTCAATCAAAGTCCAAGATTCCATAGGATGGGATTAATCTGCTTAAATGTCAATAGCTCATGCCATTTTAGATATCCTAGGAAATCCACTTCCTCCAGCTGCTGCCTTGGAAGTGCATGGGTCCACTAGAGGCAACATCTCATGTGTGCCACTCCCATGCAGATGTCTCCGATTCCCTGTGCTGTATATGTTCCCTGTGTTTAGGGCACTGCATCACACTCTGCAGCAGCCTTTTAGCTCAGCTGTAGGCAAAAAAAGACCATTTAAAATAAAAACATAGTCCACTTCAACAGCAAGTCAGGAAGAAGAAGCTTGGTGATTATTTTTTAAATAAAAGCATCACTGGTACAATCCAAATCGTCATGTGGGCAGGAATTATAGTCTATCAAAGCAAAGCCCAGCCCAACCTCAGTCCACACAAAGAGTGCATTTTGCTTGGCACTCAGTCAGATTGAACTTTTCCACTTCTCTCCTGCAAACACAAACACACCTAAACTCTCACTGTGATATCTGTTTTGAGCTGGACATCTAAAGCTGGTGCACAGCCTTGTCTGCACTAAGGCTTGCATGGGAATCAGCTCCTGACTATCTAAATCATATTCATTCACCTACTCCATTTTTAGTAGTGCATATTTAGGAAATCCATAAAGGCTGCCTCTTCATGTTTGAGATGGCCCTTTAATCCTCTCAGATATAGAGAACATTAAACCAGCTTTTATTTCCCTAAAATGAAAGGCTTAGGATTTCACATCCAGGGAGCAAAATAGCAAAACCAAAATGGTTTACTATTTTAAGCAGAGCTACTCCCTGCATAACACAGATCAACACAGAAGATCGATTTTTTGATTATTCTTGTGGCTGATTATTTACAGAAAATAAGCTTATATACACACATATGATACAACAATTTCTTTTTCCTTTCTGAGAAAGGATTATGGGCCAGATTCAGAGAGCTTATGCATGAGGTGTACACGAGGACAGAGAGGATGTATGGAACCCTCTCACACGTGGCTCATTTTATAAAAGTGGTCCCAAAGAGGAGGAAAAGGACAGTTTTTAATGTGAGGACTCATTGTAGGCTTTCCTGAAATGTTTATTCAGCACCTGAACCAATATGTTGTTGCAGTTCTGTCTTCCCAGCTTGTGGCACACATGTCTTCACCCTGCCTTGTCGCTAGAGGACACAAAGTAGGAACGAGGGTTCAATATCACAGCAGCGGGAGATTTATTTCCAAAGAGGCAAAAGCCTTTATTTTGGGGTTTTCAACCCTTTTTATAAGGTGTTCTGATACAGGTTAACCTGATTTGTACAAGGAGCAACACCTCTCTCATCCCATTGGTGGGACAAGAGAAAAACACATTCAGAACATCTGTGCGATGTTGTTTTGAGAACCAAAACCTATTTACAGAAAAACAGTCCTTGACAGGGAAAAGCTTCCCAAAAGACTTTCCCTTGGGAAACACATCAGCCACTGACAGGCTGAAACTCTCTCAGGCTCAGAAAATCATGTCCACACTGCCATGGGAAGAACTCAGTGGAGACAGGAAAATCTGCAGCTTCTGACGTTGATGGAGGGAGAAGTGCTCAAGACGCTGATGAAATTTTCAAGTTATAGCAAGATGCCTAGCTGTGACAGAGGAAGACAAAACTGGTATGATTCAAACCCAAGGCTGACAGTAAAGAAGGGTGTGAAGTTGTTTTTTTCCTGATAATTTTCACAGGATTCTGCAAGACAGAACTCAGTATAAAAGCCTGGCTTTATCCCAGGCCTAGATGGAGCATCCTGCTCCTAACAACAGAGAGACTTCCTTACTCTTCAGGTTCTCTGATTTGGGACAAACACCCTCATTCTCAGCAAGGCCTGGTGAACTCAGATCCTGTCCCCAGGTCACTTTTGTGAAATAGTATGGAAGGAAGTTGACCTGAAATCTAAAAATGGAGTAAGTCAGGTACAGGGGTGCCTTGAAAGATGCCTCTGCCTTCTGCAAGCTGCTTCTTCTCCCTGCACCCTCCTGCTCCATGCCTAAGGTGGCTCCAGCCCCATTTCCAGGCAGCTGCAGGCTTGTGTGTGTCTTCTGCATGTAGAAATGCAAGAGGACTGAGAGATTTTTGCCACAGAGAAGAAAGGAAAGTGGAATTGAGTCAGGCTGCTGTGTCAGAGAAGGAGAACCAGGGCTAAACCAGCAGCTATAGAGAAAAGGGTAATTAAGGAAAAAAAAATTAAACAAGAGATTAAAAAAAAAAGGGAAGGAGATTGGATGGGTCTTGGTGGAAAAACAGGTGGGCTGGCCTCTTTCTTCCTCTGTGGTGCTGGAAGACAGGGAAGCTGACACAGTCTGCTCTCTGAGCAGGATTTGGCAGACAAATGAAGGAGTGAGGTGGCTCAGACAACTCTGCTGCTTGAACATCTGTTCCTTGTCTCCTTCAGAAAGGGGAGCAGGGTGAACCAGAGAGCAATGTCTGACAGGACAGATTAGCTCACAGGTAGCCTGTCAAACCACATTGCACCAAAAAAAAACCAAACCAAGCCCAAAAAGAAAAGGCCAGGATTCGCAGTATCTTATTGCAGGTTTAGCACCTACCTGTTCCAAAGGAGCAAGGCAGTTTGACTGGGTCATTTAGAGATGATATCAGGATAGTGACCCTGGTTAATTTGTTTCCAAGTGTACTTCTGGGATTTATTACACAAAAGTGGCACCTACCAGCACAAACTCTGGACATTCTGCAAAAGTTTTTTTTTAATTCAGAGGCATACCATGAAAGCAAGGCGCCTTAGGGTTGTAAGGTGAGTGCTGAGGTACCTTCTGTTGTTGGTCAATCTTTGGTAAACCTGACCAAGGAAGTCATTATGCTTTGTTCTGAAGGTGTATTTCATGTTTGTTTTCTTCTTTGCTAGGATGGAGGCAGGACAAATCACAGAAGAGGAAAACAGTGGTACAAGACTGCTGCTCATTATAGCAAAAATCGCTTTAAAATTATTCTCCACAGCCCTTCGTATCAAAGATTAGCACACAGAAACAATTCTCTACCACTGTACAGCTTCTGTGTCTGAGGCTGCCATCTGTCTTGATTATCCTTAAACATCCTGCAAAACTCCTAATCTGTCCTTTGTGCTTTATAGTGCCACGGAGCTGTGGCACACGCCTGAAGCTTTTAACTGTTTTCGTTTTCCACTCCTTGAAGAAAACATTTTACTGTTTGCATTCTTAAACAGGAGAATAAGTGACATGGCTGGTTTGCCTGTAGGACTTCACTCAGGCTTTGCAGCTCCTTAAGTCTCAGTGCAAGCTCCCCAGAGACACTTGGATGACAGAGATGACAAAAATGTACAGCTGAAGATTAAGAACTCCATCTACCCTGTGACAGGTCATGACAGGCAACTGCTGCTATTAATTAATTACTCAGTTGCAAGTAAAACCTCTCCTTGCTTTTTATCTCCCCACTGGTACACTGGAAAACCAGCCCCAAACTCTAGCAAGGTGTGATTTATGCACTAGAAATCAAAGAAAAGCAAACAGAAACACATAAAACAACAGCACCGTTGTGGGTAGATCTATTGCAGGCAACAAAATAACAGATGTAAAAACAAACTTACAGGTGAGAAGCACAAAGTACCTGTCAGGTTGACAACAATGCAATTTCTACAGGGGAAAATGGGGAGCAGAGTCAATTAGGCAGAAGTTACTGTACAAAAAGGATGGAAGAGACATTGAAATTCCCCCAAGTGACTGGAGTAACAAGAATTTTCCATAGATTTACAGAAACACGGAGCAAGGACATCAACTTGACTGGAAGGATGAAGACTGAACTTCCTTTTGCTCTCCCTTTCTTTGACCAAGTACAAAGCCAGCAGAAAGGGAGAGGCACAAAAGGCAAAGCTCTGCTTCATCTGCTGATCTTTCATCTTTATTTCTATTCTAGAGCAAGAGTAGACTGAGTGAAGTGTGGTACATTTTGTCTGAATCTTTGCAACCAATAAGTCTCCAAGATGAAGAAACAGCAGCTGTTCTGTTGCTTGAAGCACCTGTCCACTTTTGGCTCTTCACTCCTCTCACATGAGAAACCTGCAGCCAGTTCCACATGCTGCTTCTCATAAAACAGAGATGCTTTTACAGACTCATTTTTCAAAGCATTACCCTTGAACAGAAAAAAACTCTGCTTAAAGTGAAATTTTGTTTTAACATACCACATGATTAATTTGCTTTTGTTTTTCTGATTTCTTTTAGTAACACAGAGCAGAAGTCTAGCATGTTGATCTCCCTTTGACAGCAAAATATTGTCGCAGACGTATAAAGTATGGGGGTTAGGCTTGAGAAATACAACATTGCCTTTATTTCCTAACCTCTCAAAGTTCTTTATGAGCAGCACAACACAATCTGCATTCAGACAAATCACTGGATTCAGTAGATTCAATCAAGGCAGCTCCTCCCACTCCCACTGAACGCCTGAACTGTGGAATGTGTGTCCTGCTGACTCACAAAAAAATCACCAGGTCGGTGAAAACAAAGGCTATGCTTTGCTATTGCAGGGAAAATGCCAAACCCTGCTGAGTTTGCCTAGCAGAAAAATGTTTTATTTGATATGTAATATCGTTAGCTGCACACACTTTGCATTAAGAAAATGAATCCCAGATAAAACCGGTCATGGCTGGAGGAGAAAGAGCTTGAAAGTGAAACAGAAATGAAATGAACCTTGAAAATGAACAGTATCAAGAATTAATCAGAAAGTATAATGGTGCAAAGGTAGCATTATCACTATCAGAGATAGATGCTGCTTGGTCTAAGGTTTAAGCAAGAAACAATCATCCTCCTAAGATCTTCTCCAGTTTGTTGAATGAATATGATAACATCATTATAAGTGCTACAATTATCATCTGGTAAAAAGCAGTGCTAACAGTGTCTGTCTCTTTCTGCTCCAGCTGGTGGAAAAAAATTAAAATAAAAAAATTGTTAGCAAAGTGTCTTTTTTTTTAGCCTGCTTCTCTTGATTGGGTAGGATCTGAAAGCAGAAATTTATTAACACAGTCCCACAAACAAAAAAAAAAGATACCTCCAGCAGAACACAAACACAATGAAATTTAGTGGTAGTTTCAAAATGCACCTGTGTACAGCAGTACTGACCTTGGATTACTTCAGAATCTCTGAGCAGGTTCCACCAAATATCCCACCCTAATAAAACATCAGTCCAAAGCTACAGAAATGAAAAGCCTTCACCCTGAAGTGTCATTAAATACTGAGGGTGACTTAAGCTCAGACTTGCAACTGTAGGTCTGACTGGTTTTGAATATTAATAAAAGAAGTACCACCACTGCCTCCTTAAAGAGAGTGATTAAATCTCCTCTCCAGAAACTGCGTTTGGAAATAAGAAAAAAACAAATATTGTTTAACGAAGGTATTGTATTTAATATCTTCACAAACATTTTCAATTGGACAGTATTCTTTTCCATTCTATGTGAAACTTGGCACTCAAGTCTGGCATTAATTTTGAAAAGTCTGGTTCCATCTTTGCCAGTGCCTTCTTCACGTGACTGAGAACGTCCCCGTCTGCGCTTTTCCCAGAACTGCAGATTTTCTCCTCGGAACAAATGACGTATTGCTGTCAGAATCTCATGCAGTATCTTACACCAGCATCAGCAAGCCTGAAATTGTCCAACAATCTGTCACTGTGAGAGTTCAGAGTAAATTCATGCACAGGAACTGAAATGAGCCATTCATTCCAGGCATAACAGAAATTGTTGTGTTCTTCCCAGTGGGTAAGTGCACAGGGAGCTAGCAATGAATGGGATTAGATGGGATAATCAGCACTAAAATAAGCAGACCCAATGGCTTTATTGGGATGCTCTCCAATATGCCAGCAATTAATAGAATACAGGAGGTGACTAAGCTACTCTACTTTCCAACTATATAAATAAAATGCAAAATTAATTCAGATTGCGGTAGTCCATGAGAGCCAATGGACTTGCAAAGCTTTGTACTGTTTCTGAATTTAGGCCACAATTATCACAGCAATACACTGAGGAGAAACTGAAAATGTTTTTCTTCAACTGTCTATTGTTTGGGTAGTTTATGTCTATCAAAATGGCTTTGGATAGCATCTGTGGTTCCCATTAGCTTCACAGCTGAACAGAAAAAAAAATCCCTCATGGCACTGCAAAACACAATGTAAGACACAAAACTAGTTCTGTATGGTTCTGCATGAGCTGGGCAATCCAAATGTACACAAAGATGCAGAATTAAATGAGTTACAGCACTGTACTTTGGTAACTTTGATTGCTGGTTAATTGTTAGGGTTTTATTGTTTTTTTGTGGGGATTTTTTTGTGTTTTTTTTTTTTTACTGTTTGGGTTTTTTGTGTTTTTGTTGTTGTTTGTTTTATTTTTTTTTCAGTTGTGTTTTTTTTTCTGGGGTAGAGCTCATTTTCTTCCCAGTAGCTCATATGGGGCTGCATTTTGGATTAGTGCTGGAAACAGCTGATACTTCAGGTGTTTTAGTTATTGCTGAGCAGTGTTTGAAGAGCCAGAGCCTTTTCTCCTCCTCACCCCAACCCACAAGTGAGTGGGCTGGGGGTGCACAAAAAGTTGGGAAGGGACACAGCTGACCTCAACTGACCAAAGGGATATCCCATATGGATCATGCTCAGCAAATAATGATGGGAAAGAAGGAGGAAGGTGGAAAATTTGGGGTGATGGTGTTTGTCTTCCCAAGTCACCAATGTGCGACGGGGCCTTGCTCTCCTGTGGATGATTGAACACCTGCCTACCCACGGGGTGTGATGAATGAATTCCTCTTTCCAAGTTGCCTTATGTGCAACAGCTTTTGTTTTACCTGTTCAACTGTCTTTGTCTCAGTCCATGAATTTTCACACTTTTCTGATTTCTCTGCCCATCCCACCACAGGGGACAGTGAGTCAGTGGCTGTGTGGGGCTTGCTTGCCATCTGGGGTTAAACCATGACATTAATATACTAACACAGAAATAGCTTCAGGGGGAGAGCTGAAATTATCTCTCTACAAGGTCATTAAGGCCCTTGGCTGCTCATAATAGGAGCAGTTCCAGATTTTATTCGTATATTCCAAGCCAGTTCTTTATAATCCTAGAGTTTTCAGATTCCTTTTTTTTTATGACTCTGGGCATGGGAAAGGAAGAGTTTGGTTTAGGGGGTGGGGAAATAGGAAAAGACACTGACATTGTTTTTCAAATATTATGACATTCAAAAGAATGTGTTCTGCAGAGCTGTTAATTTTCCTATTTGTTCTGCACTCAGTTACAAGAATTTGCTTTGTTTAACAATGTCTACATTCAAAGCTGTTATCTTTCAAGTAGAGTCTCAGATTTTTAGAGACAAGGTGCTCAGATGTCAACAGCAGCTGAAGGATGTATGAGATTTGATATGTTTCAAACACATGGGGAGTTAATGTTTCTTTTAAGGCAGCATCCCTTCTACCTCTCTGGAAGAACCTGTCTGTAGATCTGCTGTGTTTTAAGCACAGGTAGTACAGATACAACGAGAACTGATTCCACATTATTTCCTGACATGTCTGTCTTCTGGATCTTTCATCCCCGCTGTAGCTCACAGACCAGCTTATCTTATTTTCCCAATATCTATCAAAGGGAACTTCATTCAGATCAGTGCCTAACAGGGACAGGGAGGAAAAATGAGCCTCAGCAGGTACTCTAAGTGCTTCAGCAATCCTGGTACCTCAGTGTAATTACAAGACTGCAAAATGCTGTTTGCAGTAGACCTCTCATACCTGACAGAGCGTGCTTTCTGCGAGATGTCGAGCCTCCTTTTTGTGTCAATTTGCAGTGTGGCAGCTCAGTGCTGCACAACAACAAAGAATGCACGGATCAGACCGTGGCATCACAGTGCTCTGTTAGCTCTGAGCCTCTGCCTGGGTGACTTTTTGTCAATAGAATGACTGGAGACAACTTCCACGGCTCACATGAAGTGGTATCATGAGGGCATGTGGTCTCTTATGCTTCAAAAAAAACTCATTTGTTTCAGGGAAGAGGAGAGAGAAAACCAGCCTTTTCAATGGGGGAGGCTTTAGAGTCCAGATCACACTTTTTCATCTTTTCATGATTCAGACTCCTTTAAAGGAGAAATCTCTTCATATTACAGCTCTCCTTATGCATAAGGCTACTTTGCAATCTTCTTCAAATAAGATGACAGCTACCATGTTTTAATTTAATTATAACAGAGGAGACCATGAAAGATGGTGGCAAGAAAGAAGAACAAGCATTTACATGGTGAAGAAGAATATTTTATCTTCATACCTTTTCTATACCTGTTTCATTTCTTCCTTTCTGGTTTTATTTTTCCTCCTCTTTTCTCGTCCTCTATTAATTTTTTGCTCCACGTGATACACAGAAATAGTGTCTCTTGCAAAGGTAGGAGAGCAGAGCAGAGATGGAAATAACTTTAGATTTCTCCTTTTTAAATACTGATCTGGTTCTGATTTCCCTTCCTTTTCACTGCTTTATTGCCACCAAATACTGGCTTTGTAAATAGAGAAGTGGGAATTTGAAGTTAAGCCCATGTAGCAGGGAAAGCTTGCTGTAAGATATTAGTAAGAGAAAACCTTTCTTTTTTAGATGGCCCAAGGGTATTTTCCTAGTCGACAGCTGGCCTAGTTACCATGGAAAACAGAAGAGCTGGAGGGCAGGCACAGTAGGAAAATGAGGCAGAGACCTACATGAAATTGGGCTGGCTTGGTTTGCGGAGTCTTGCTGAAATTAATCTCTCACTTCAGACACCTTGTTGCTCTTTCATTGCTGGGAGTAGACATAGAGTTTCATCTTGGTTTAAAAGTCTGTCTCAGCTCTGCTGAGACATGTTCAGCTGTGGGACCAGATCTGAATAAACTTTTGAATAAAGTAAAATCTTTTTTAATGAACCCCTAAGCAAGAAGGTGCTGCTTCTTAAGCTTTTACCAAGGAAATCTTACATCAGCCTCTTCAGATCAAACTGAATTTTAACCTTGGGGTGAAAATCCATAGATTTTCATGTCAGAAGAATATAAGACAGATATAAGAATGAAAATCCATCCTGAATTTTACTTGATAGGTAACCTTGGCAAAATTATTTTATTTCTCTGCGCTTCTGTTTTGCTTTTCAAAAGAGGAGAGATTTATTTCTCACAGGCTCTCCACGGAATGCTGTGTTAGTTTCTAAGCTGCTCTTATGCCAGAGGTAAATGCCATGGCAAGTAGGTCTTTTTAATAACATTGCCACCCCCTTCCCATGTGGAAACCCATCTTGCCAGCATCTTTCAATCATATGGGAGAAAATAACAGCCCCAGGCATTTTTTTTTTTGCTCATAAGAAAACAGAATTAAGATTCAGTTGTTGAGATAAAAAGTCCAGGTCCGGTTCCAAGATTCACAATCACATTTGTGGAAATATTATTGCAACAAGCAGATGTCATATTTCCATATGTCCTGAGTCAGGTAAAGACTGGAGCAAACTCTCCAGGGGCAGTCACTGCATTGGCAGAATAAATATAGATCAGCCATCTGACACAGAATGCTCCTGGGACTTTGAAGCTCCCTGGCTCTGCTGTTGGCATCTTTCTCAGTGCTGTCCTTGTGCTCAGTCCATGTGAGGATGCAGCTGGATAGAGGACTGAGATGCAGAACTCCCATCTTTCCTCTCCTACCATATGCGTGCTCTGTGGACACCCCTGAATCAGCCACATTTCTCCAAAGATGTGCCCTCTGCTAACAGACCAAAAATTAATAAGGCTAAGTGCCACGTTTTTCCTACCAGCAATACTCGTGGGGTGGCAGCCATGGGTGAGACAGGCAGATTAAAATGACCTTTAAATTGCTGGTCTGAAAACTCCTAATAACAAAGCTAGGCAAGAGCTGAAGACAGCACGTGTCAGCTTTGACTTGATGCAAAAAAGATTTAAAATGGGGTATCCTGCAAATGAGGCTCCATTTTCATGCCATGACCAAGCTATGTCCTTCTGAGAGACACACACAACAAAGCACTGACAGTTCAGGAATATTTGCCACCGTGAGTGCTTCAAGCCACTTTGATAAAATGTTTGATAAACTGCCCTATGCACAAAAGCACATACATGAGATCTGAGGGCTCTGTGAGTCACTCAAAAGCTGGTGCCTATTAGAAAAGTTTAATTTGATTAAAGTGCTTCTCCTGATAGAAATCATCACACCCAATGAATGACATTGTGGAGCAGTTTAAGTAGGAGAATAAACACTGGGTTTTAATACCACACTCGATAAAGGAAATGCTACAGAAATGTCGAAATCTTGTTTACTGTTTGACCTTCTCCGTGCCCGGTGCTCACAGGATCTTGCAAATGGCAGAGATTTTTTCCCAGACAGAGCCCCACTTCCCTTGCTGATGTACAAACAAGGTATTCCTTCAGTTAAAAATGTATAATATGTTACTACACTCATGATGAAGGACTGTTCTTTCAGTTAATCCAAGCCAATGGACTTGATTGTGGAAATCCCTGTTCAGTCCCTTCTTCATTAGCCAAGATGGCAGCTGCCACACTAAAGCTAATTAGCCTGATTAATATCAATTCAGTAAATTAATTTTTTTTTTTCCAGACATCAGATAATTTTGTACTAATCCAGACATTTATACCGATTTAATATCAGCTGACATAACATAATTTCTCATTTAACACTAATTGAAAACTACTGGTTTCTTATTCTAAAGAGCATTTGCTGTCACTTCTAACTTATGGCTTTTTATAAAGCTACATTTCAAATAATATCATCATTGAATTTTATGTTTTCTGCATAGCTGCAGAAACTTTATATACAAGCATGTGAGTGGTCACGTGGGCAGAATGGAATAATCAGGTGATTTCTCTTAAAGGTATTTATTTTAAAAATTTTTCTTCATATTTTCCATTATATAATTGTAAAAGGACTGACTGAAACAAATGAATAAAAGAAAAAAACTCTCCATTCAAGCAGTGTTGAAATCAGGCCCTCTAGCTATTTCTTTTTTTTTTCCCTTCTAAATAATTTTGGGTTTGTTGAGCTTGCCTTCAGGCTTGGTTTCTTCAGATGCTACAGAAGAAAGAGCACATCCCTACTTCTGTGCCACTTGCTCTTGTTGGAATATAAAAAATCCCTATCCTGTGGGTTTCACTCTCTCAGCTGAACATGACCTGTGTGGAGCCCTGCAGAAAGTTGTTGGTGAAACTCTCCATCCAAGAGATGGCACCTACTACAAAACTGGTTATTTGGAAAACACTCAACATTCCCAATCCTTCCAGAGGTAAGAACACCCTTTCTGTAAGCCCTCATTTAAGGACAGTCCTGGTGGCTTGAGACTGGAGGGACTGAGGAAATGGAATCAGTAAAGAAGCAAAGACAGTCACAGGATTCATTTGCAATGCACAGAAACAGGTAACTGATGTCAGGAGGTGCGGGAAATGGAAAAATGGAAAATTCCACAGATGCTGAAGGGTTCAATCTGCAGCCTTGGAAAGAGCTTGGGTTAATGTAATGATAAAGGTACAGAAACATTAGGTAGAAAAATTATAAACTTATGTTCCTCTAGTTATAAGTAGCAATATGTTTAGAGTAAGTAAGAAATTATATTAAGTAAAATAGTTGGAGGTTTGAGCTGTAATAATGTGATTTATCGAGCAGGTTAGGGATTTAGAAGCTGTAACAGAGGTGTGTGTATGAGTACATGACCTGTCAGCTTATTGGCTAAGAGACAGATGCGGTGCAGCAAAATTAAGTAAAGGTGACAGGTTATTAAGAAAAAACAAGTTTTGTGTCAACTGTCTATTGGATCAAAATGTTCTATATTGCTGTGTGAAGAAGAAACCCATGACTACCTTGAGATATGGCTGACTTGTTGCTCCTCTAAGTCTCACACCTTTGAGACTGAAACCTTATTGGGCTTACTTGAGCAATAAATCATCTCAAAGCATGGTGGTCCCATCCCTCATTCTTCACCTCAACAATGTGGTGCCCCATGTGAGGTCGAACCCCTTTTTTTCCATTTTTTCCCCCATTTTTCCATTTCCCACAAGGAGGGACCTCTGCAGGTCCCCTGGTCTGGCCCCTGCTCTAACCAGAGCTCGCTCTGATATTGGATGTGGTTGTTCAGAGGCTCTGCCCTTGGCAGCAGGATGAGAGAGTTCCTGGGGCGGTGGAAGGAGCAGTGGTGCTGTGTGATGACAGGTCTCCAGAACAAGAGGAGTTTCAAAAGACATGACCCAGTGACAGGCAGGCCTGTCATTTGGCCAGGAACACAAATAAGTCTGCCAAGAGCTGCTTTTCTAAGTTCTGAGTGTCACTCTGCTCTATCCCATCAACCACAGAAACTGGAGGGCAATTTCTAGCAAGCCAGGGCCCAGCTGTCACAGGAACAGCAAATATTTCAAAACTCCTATGATATAGATTAATTTTAGGGTGATAACCAAGACTCCACATTATTCTTTACACTGTCTAAACCATGCCTGTCAGAACTACCCTTGTGTACAGAATAGCATAGTTTGGGGTTTTGCCTATGGCACTGCCTGGACAAAATCCTCTTATGAGTTTGCAGCACACGAAATGTGAGGGCTCCATTCTCTGAAGGAACAGATGAATATTTACCACTCTTTGGCTCTGAGCCCTTCAGGTTCTCAGAGAAGTTATGTCAGGCAAGGTTCAGTCAGCATCAGGATTTGTGGGAAGCATCAAGTACAAGTCTCCAGTGGCTTTTCCAAAAGGAGACTTGATGTCTGTGCATTTTCTAGAATCAGTAACTTGGACTGAGGCAGAAGCACAGAGAGGTTACATTTCCAGGCAGAAGGGTCTTCAAGGGAACATATAGCAATGCAGGAATCAAAATTACACTATACAGGAAGGGTGAAGTAGTGGCACAGGTTATGCTTGGGAATAATGCTTTTTTATGGAACTGGTCCTAAATCTCCCAGTTCTCTTGGGAAGTCACCTGAATCTAAACTTAACTGCTGGTAAAAAGTATTATTAGAACACAGCAGATCTATGTCACTTACAGTACTACTTATGTCTGCTCTCCTCTTCCTTTTCTGAGTCCTTGCTCCTCTAAAAATATTTTGCTTGCTCTCCTTTATTCCCTCAGCGATCCCTCTCTGCTCCTTTGCCTGCCTAAAGTGCATTTTGTGTCGCTTCAATCAGTGCCACCCTTGGGTGCAAACACAGGACCAATTTCCTCCTTTCCCAAAGCAGTGAACACTGCTCAGACTTCTGTTTCTGGGAGAAGATTTGGGATCTTGAAGCAGAATAGACAGAAGTGTTTGCAGAGCCAGGTGGAGGGAATTCCCTGTTTCAATCCTTTCCGCTGCCAGAATCCCGCTACTTTGCACATTACATCCTCTACCCACTTGCACGTGAATCTAGAAGAATCTTGGGAATGAAGTGGAAGTAGGCCTTGGAGAAACAGTTGTTTCAATTTCACTGGATGACAGACTGTGAACAATTGCTGGGGGAGGCTGAACATGAAAACTGAGCACTTATGTAAGGGGAAAAAAAATATATGTATTTTTTTTTTAATCTGCTTGGATATAAGCCTTGCTACACAAGCTGGAAAAATCAAGAGTAAGAAGCATAAAACAGGATTTTATTGAGAGATATATTGAAGGTGGCTTTGCTGTTTACACTGAAATATTTAAGGGTCACCCCTTGTGTCTAAGGATTTGAACTCTACAAACCACTTATTAGATAAGAAAGGAAATCTCATTTTGTGAAAAAGAGAGGGTGTTGATTTAAAAGGATCATCCACCTGTGTACGTGCCATACACACTCTATTCAAGTAGACACTTAATAATTTTTGTTACTATGTTATATTATTATAATACTTATACTATCTCCAATTCTGACAAAAGATATTGGCTTTATTTCCACATTTGTTTATTCACACGACACAACCTGCACCACTCCAGAGCTGCTCCACTGTGCTTTGCTTGCACAGCTTGCAGCCACTTCTGAGCCAGAAAACACTCAGCCAGAATGTTATTTTTCTACTGCCCACCAAAATCCTGCACCAGAAAAAAAATCCTGAGTAGAAAGAAAGGAATGAATATAACAAATTTGTATCCACCATTTAAAATTGTCAGTGGAGGTAATTTGTACTAGCTCTTTGAAAGACAGACAAATGAAAAACAATAGCTGCTCCAGCACTGAGGCTTTGATCAAATTTACAAACAAATAATTTCCCATATAGATGCTGCCAGCAGTTTTTCCCACTTAAAACCCAAGCTTCACTTCATAACACATTTTTTTTTAATTTCTTTATAAATTTTTTCCCTTAACAAGGTTTTCCCTTGAGTAACAGCCAGCAGTGAACAGCAGCCAGGTAACACACTGCAGAGGTGAGATACCAATGGTATTTCAAAAATTCCTGCACCTAAAAGATGGTGTATTTTCAAGCTAAGATGTAAGAGAACCTGTTAATGGGTTAGGACTGAGCAGCACAGATGAACACCAAGAAAGGGAGATGTACCTGAAATAATAAACTTTGAGTTTGGGATTGTCTTAAGAAATGCTCTGCTCCTCTTCTAAGTTGAGTTGGAAGCAGCTGGTGACTTGCTCTAGAGTGGATGGGATGACTTACAGCAATTGAGAGGGGAGGATAAGTCACTCAAACACCAGCTCAACGTGGCACTCATTGGGTCACCTCAGCCACGAGTCTCTGCTTTCCCATCTCCAGTGACAAGCAGAAGAATTAGGACTTTTTGACACGCCAGCTGAATGCTTGCACCTGAGCTCCATGCTTCTCTGAAAAGCTTTGATTAAAATTCCTTGCTGCTTTCCATTACTCTGTCAGCCACCCACCATTGATGCAATATTGTGGTAACGTATCTCTGAATGCCTTTACACAGGAATAAAGGCCTTTTGGAGACAAAATTCAGTTCTTATAGCCTGATTTTCATTCTGAAAAAATAATGTGATGAACTTTACCAAAGAGGATCCTGTGTATTTGACAGACACCACAGAGAAAGCTGAAGGACAATTCATCTGTCTGTCTTTTGACAGAAATGCCTATGGCTTGTATGACCCATTGGGAAGAATTTTACAAGCTTTAAATTTGGAAGGAATCTTAATTCTTTTAGATTCACTGGTCACTTTCTGCTGTTTAATTCAAGGGTCCAGCATACATCAGCTCCAACCATGTGGGCTCTTTGCCAAGAAAACACTGAAGGAGACAATGTGAGACAATGGTCCCTTGAATAATGCTCTTGCTTAAAAGGAGGTTATTACATCACAGCAACGTTGTTGAAGCAAAGACAACTCATCTGACAGCTCTTTCTTTCCTCTCTCAAATGGTTTTTAATTTGGTTGCCATCCAAACGACATAATTCTGATTACAGACTAATATACCACTGAGTTTGGGTGAGAATTCTGAAAGCAATTAATATTTAGAGAAATATTTTCAAACAGCAGGGGCTTGATGAGTTTAATCTCGAAATGGCCATCATCTGCAAATACCTAAAAATGCTGAATTACAGTAATTCTGCACTGTTATCCTGACAGGACCTTTTATCAATCCTTACCCTCTCCTGCCCAAAAATATTACCTTTTATTCTAGTTTATTTATTTATATTTATTTATTTATTTATTTATTTTAATAAATGTTAATAATTATGTTTGGGTTTATGTTAGGGAATTCTTTTCTGAGCAAAATTACCCCAAACTGAAGAAAAATTACAAAGTAATTTTCTACTAAATCATGGACTGATGTAACATTATGAACAATGTCTAATTCTAATTGTTCTATTTCTTCTAATGTTTCAGTTATTTAGGCAAAGGTCCAAGGCCCAGTTGTCATGCTAGTAGTGATGATTAAACCTAGAAATATTAACCACAGAAAACACACATTTGACAGCAATATTAAGCCTACCAATAACTCATTACACTGGATGTTCTGCATCCACTTGAATCCACTCTCTGTTTATTCATATTTTTCCTTAAAGTTCTCACTGACAGTGTTCAAAAATAGGAATGATTTGCAAAACTCCAGCCTGCCAGACCAGGCTGTGATCGACGGCCTAACTATAAATGAGCACTCCAAACTCATCAGTCCAAGGAAATCAGGGCCTGAACTGCATTTATTCAAGTCATGAGGCAAAAACTTTGAGTTCCCAGAAAAATGGATTGAAAACAATGCTCAAGGCCAATTTTGTCAAAAATTGGTTCAAGCAGCTATAGTTAAAACACAAAAGCTTGCTAAACTGGAATGAGAAAAAGATCTATAACAGAGCAAGACTTATAAAATGTTTTACATAATGTGATGCAATTTTGCAACATCTGCAGACTCATTTTGTGTACAATAATTGCCATCTCTAGCAAAAACAAAAGTTTCACACAAAGGAAATTAATTTAATTTTTTCCCCCCTCCAAATATTCACAAAACTCAAAACCTGCAATGCAAATTAAAAAAAATTTTGGATAGTGCATCTGAAAATTTTGCAGTGAGACATCCTGTCCCAGTATTTCACCTGAGCACTCAGAATCAGGAGCACCACCAGGCTGCAGCACAGCAGCAGCCCACTGGAGGACCCCTCTCAGCTGCAGGATTGCTCTGGGCAGCAGAGGCAGGATTTCACCAGAGAAACAACACCAGCTGCTCAGCTGAGAGTCACAGGAGATCCTCTCCATGCTGTTCACTTTCCATTCTGTCTCTCCAAGATCATTACAATCTGCTTTGGGAAATCTGCATCATCCTTAAATTGCAGCTACTGTTATTTATGATTTGGATGTCTCAGATCATTGAAGTTGGCCACTTGGTATTGGCCTAGCATAAAGAAAATTTCCATGTAAAGAAACTACTGCTAGGATTAGATCCAGGTAACTTTTCCTAGTAGCTATACACAATACAAAAAAATCAAATTAATTCCACGTCCTTCAAATTAATGACTGAAAATTACCCGTGTGAAGTGACAGAACTAGATGAACATTTTCTCAAAAATTTTTCTGACTTATTGTTGCTCTGGTTTATATCCCCAAATATCCCTCTGGGGCAAGCAAGGATTACATGAGATATCCATCATGAAAGATTTTGGCTCCCCATTTTGGTTGTTAAAGAAGCAAAAATAAAACCTTTTTAATGGGAAAAAAAAAAGAAGTAAGGCACAGATGAAAGCTGTATGTGACACCTGCACAGAACCCTGCTCTGGATCCCTCTCTGCTCACCCAGAACTGTCACAGGGAGAGTCACTGCAGCCCATGCCATCCCAGCATCACAGGAAAGAGATCACCACAAGGCTCCCTGCAATCCTTCCCACAGAGCAGATCCAAAAGGCAAACCCATCTTTCATGCTCAGCTACATTATTGGAGGGGTTAGGACAGATATAACTTGAAGCTCGTGGGGAGTTTTCTGGCATAGCTGAAAAACCAGATATGTCAGCTCCAGAGTTTTTAACTGCAAAAGGAGCCAAATGCAAAATAAATCAGACAAGCCGTGTTTGGAAAAACAATGTACTGCAAAACTTTTTCCTTAGTGCTACCTTATAAATCATGGAGCAGCTGAAAGAATTAAAGCTTTTCAGAGCTCTGTCCCCTTTCCCAGTTCATCTTTGCAGTTCTAAGAAGGTTCACTTGTGCACATACACAGTGGTGAGTTTTTTTCATTACAGTAACATGCACTAATAACTGGCATTTACAGACTTTTTATGCTTCACTTGACAACATTAATCCTCCTTGACTATGACTTTTGGCATGGAATTTCCTTTGTTCCAAAGGTGGGACACACACAGAGTTATCTCTGTGTTCAGTAACTTATTTAGTGCAGCTGAATATTTGCCTGCACCAGTAAAATTAATGATGCTTCACTCTGTGCTCACACTGATATATCATCACCAGAGTTCCTCTCCTCTTCCCTTTTGTGATTTGGGAAAACACCCAGCATTCCTAGATTTCTCAACATTCAGGAACACATTCACTCTATGAAGAATCAATAAAATAATTAAAAGCAGACACACACACAACTATGTTATTTATGTCCTCTGTTGTCAGTGACTCACCAGATTTTCTCATATTCACTAAATTACAAAAAGCTATAACTTTGTGCTTTACTAATTTTTAAACATATTTCTTTTTTAAAAAGCTGTAATTTTTTAACAGTGTGGGAAAACTAACTCCCTCTTTATATTTTAAATGTTAAAATGCCATACTTATATTATTTGTTAACCTTTCCCAGTTGTGTTTCCAACTGGATTTTTTAATTCTTTGGAATTTATTTTCCTTGTCCTTTTTGTTAGAATTTTGAAAGTTTAAGATGTGGTCTTGCCCCACAATCCTCTGGTCCTCCAGCTAGTACCTCCTTTTATCAATTCCAGCTGAGGTCACAGCCAGTTCACTCCTCTGTCTTTAGACACAGCAAAAAGTGACTCTAAAATACAAAGGTTTTTTTTTTCTCTAAATCTAAAATGTGCTTAATTAAATGTAAGATATGGTTTTGTTGATTTAAATACACTGTTTTCTACTAAGTGTGTAACTACTAAAGGTCAAACCCAACAGTTGTTACTTCTTCACAACAATCTCTTTATTTCATTTGCTATCATCTTTTTCTAACACTGGAGTCCGAGAAAATGGGAAGTCTGTAAATTAGGAAACGAAATAATTATCTCTCTGTTGTACAAGGCAATAACCCAAGGCCCACACAGCTAATAATGAAGCACTAAGCACAGAAGTTGGCTGAATCATTATCTCACACAAATAATGCTGTGATGGTGTTATTTACTAGACCCAAAGGTAACTAGAGAAAAAAAAAAGGTCTTCAAATGATCGGCGTTACATAAACAAGAATTATGATTTCAGAAATCGAATCCCAAGGTGTGATCTATGGTTGAGGCTCTCTGCAGCCCAAAACATAACGATCACATCAAGTACTCTGCATTCCAATGAAATTCACAATTCATTTAGTTGAATCAAACATATACTTGGACTGGATATTCCTATACAGGCTTAAAATTATACATATGATTAAGTGATTTTTTAAATTCCACTCAATAAAAAGGACCAAATTAAGGTGAAAACAAGAGCAGGCAACTTTTGTATTTACATTCATGTCATTTTAATGGGCTGGGGTTCTCAGGCTGCCCTGAACAGCTATTTAGGAAGTTCATTTTATAATCAGCAGACTTGATAACTTCTGACTGTCAGAGAAAGATATGAAAAGGCAGTAAGAAAAAGATCTGGAGGATGGTCATCTCTTTAATGTTCAGATAATTAAGAGTGTTGGACAAATGAGTATCCACTTGAATTATTCCTTCTTTTGAACACTTTAAATAAATTACGGTTAACAGAGACCGGTTTTGACAGATAAAAATTTATTTCCTTTCAGAAAATACGAAGCAATTGTTCCAGTGCTGGAGTTCTGAATGAAACAGTAGTAATGATTTTGGAGGAGAAGGTATTGAGGTACAAACCTGCCAAGAGCAGGAAAGGTAATTAGGGCCTTTTTAAACTTTTATACATTGCTATGTTCTTTTTGCTTCTTATAGTTCTTTTTTTATATATATAGAAAAAAAAAAATTATGTTCTAGCCATGAAATCAATAGTCTGATTCACATTGTTTCCAAAGTGCTGGATTCCATCAAGTTCCTTTTTAATCTCACACTCTTACTTTTCTATAAGATGTGGACTTGGAAAAGATAGGAGACTATTCCTTTTTCTATTGTCAGTCAACCTGTAGCTCAGAAATGCCAAAAACTGGGAAAGTTCTGCGAAGTTTTTTAGAAGACAAGCTAAAAAAGGACATTTTGTCATCAGCAGGGTTTTCACCTGACTTTTCCTTGAGTTAAGCAAACCAGTTCCCCGTGCTCTGGCAGAATTTACAAACACTCCCAGCCTTCCATGACCGTGGAATCTGTTCCTTAGCACCACCTTCAAGCAGCTGCCACAGATCCTGGAGGACACCGTGTTTTTCCCCGTTATTCAATCTTCCCGTGGAAGGCAACCATCTGTGAAGCATTCTCCTGGCCACCTGCTGCCCCAGCCAGCTGTTCCCATTCCACGCCGCAGCTGCCACCTGTGACAGCAGCTAAAAGCCAAAAAAACCCACTCAAGCACGAGGGAAACCAACTGGCAGGACGCCAGGTGGATTAAAAACTCCAGCACAAAAGCCGACAAAAAAACCCACCTGTGTGCGAAACGTCAAGTTTCTCACCCAGAGAGTTATCCAGGAGATAAACAGCGGCTTTCAGCAGGCAGGAAGGCCCAAAAGGGCTCAGCAGGTTTCTTTTCCTTCAAGCAACTTTTTGTGCTTTGCTAAAACCAGTTTAATAGCTTGTCACCGTGGCTCCAGGGAATGGGGGAACTTGCTCCAGCCTTCTGGCCTCGCAGGAACTCTGGTGGCACTAGTGTCAGTGAGAATATCTGGGAGGTGGTGGGATAATTATCCATGTCTCATGGACACTAGGAAGTCCTGAAATAAGACTAAAATTGGATTTAAGTGGTACAGGAGTCCTGCGCTGGCACAGTATATGCATGGGCAAATTTTAGTCTCCTTGGGAAGGAGAAGGCATTCAGAAGTACCAGTGAGGAGGTAAAACACTGATGGAAGCAGATGGCCCAAATTACTCAAGAATTTAGAGAAGGGAGAAGACACAAATGAGAAGAAAAAACCCAAATGTTCAAACAGGGTGTAAGATCCTTCTCATTCTCAGTAGCAGAATTAATGGAACAAATCTGCAACAGATACAAGCAAAGTACAGACTGAAACTATTCTGGTTGAAGATATGTCCCAAGGGTGAATACTCCCTCTGTTCTGTCCACTTTTGCCAGTTAATGCCCCATAATTTTAAAATAAAATCTTCAGACAAACTTATCACTGCTTGATGAAAAGAAATTAACAACTGGCAATCCAACATTAATCTTACAAAAGTGATGAGATGATACACCATTGTTGGGTAGCTTCTTATCTCTGACCTGCAGGGAAACTGAGTCATTTTGAAAGAACTGACATCATATTATAAACAGTATTTGTCATTAAAATAAATTACAGTGTTGACAGTCACCACCTTTTCTAGTAATTTCTAAATTTACAATAGTATTGTAAAACATGGAAGTTCAAATCAGTTGAATTTTCTCCTGTGGCTCTGGAACCACCAGTTTTCTATATTGCATTAACCTTCTTTTCTAAGTTTTATTTTGGGCAGATACAGTGTGCACATTGTTGCATTATTTAACAGTATTTTTACTGTAATGTCATTCTTTGCAATTAAAAATGAATAAAAAACTTGTTACTAAAGCTTTTTTTTACCAGTCCTTGCTTCATGATAGTTAATTTGATAATGAAACAGAATGTGACATTTGAGAATAAAATGTAACCTAATCACATTTCTTAAAAGAAGTTATCTGAATGTACATGCACACACATGCTCCCCACGTTATTAAATCAATGAACTTCTTTTAAAAGTCTCTCTAGAAATAAGTGAAAGAAAACATCTGCTTTCTCTTACTTTTATAATGACTGAAATTCAATTTGTGAAGGAAATATTAATTATTTAGGACTTTTATTAATAAAAGTCACGAAGTTACTGGTAAATTTTGTAAGTAGAATTTATGTTTTGAGAAACTGCCTTTTAAAATATGGGAGTAGGAATATTAGTAATTACATAAATTGGGATGTTGGGTAGGAAACAGTTTGCTTCTGAAGAACACGGTGGAGTGGAGTAACCAAAAAACCCCAAATTGTAGATGATGAATACAAACACCAGATTAAAAGAGACATTTGCCACATTTATGTTCTCTCTCAAGTTTAGCTTGAAACATATGAACTAAACACTTAAATAAAAGATACCCAGCATGAACAGGGTTACCACCAGCTGAAAGCCAGAGAATACAGTGAGTCTTGAGAAATAACCTCCTTGATGTGGATGTAGTTTTTAAATGTATATATCTGTGTAGTGTATTAAGCTGTACATAGAACAAATTTGTTTTGCCACTTTATATTGCAGTGTGCCAGATAACTATATATATTCAGGATGGAATAACTGCTCTGTATTTCCCAATATTATAATATTAGACAGCTTGAGCAAAATTTGGGGGAAAATAGGGATTTGCACTAGAAAGTAAAGAGGAAGACTGCAGACAGTAACTTTTCTTCTGAGATGGAGAGAGGAATTAAAGAAAACACAGGCAAGTAAATGACGATCCCCTGTCCATTGAACCCTAGATATAATTTCTGATTTTACAGGAAAACTGCCAGCTCTTAGGGCATATTTAAAACCCCAGACTGGATGTTTTATATACAGTATGACTAAGGTTAATATTAGTAGAAATCGTCTCAGGCGTATTTCAGGCACTGTCGAAAAATGGCTCGCTAAATGTGGTTCCTCTTTACTTGAAAGATATGCTCATTAAGCACATTATCCTACTCATTCCAGAAAAACAAACACATTAATAATTCTGTTTTATCCCCACTAACACTTCCAGAGACCATGCAGGTATGAAAGTATTATTTATGCTCTTCCCAGCCCCACAGTTCATCAACCAAATGCCTACATTTCAAATTGTTTCCTTTCCTTCGCAGGGAAGAAAGCTCTGGTTAAAGGGATCTGAACCACCTGAACTGTAAATGAAAGCTCAGTTCATCCATCATTACTAAAGATGGGAAAAAAAAAAGAAGAAAACACACCAGAGCTTGGTTTTCAGATCACAGGGCAGATGTTGAGACATGAGAAAGCCACATTCTTTCTCAGAGAGCCTTGAGGTAAGAGCACAGCAAACAGAGTAATTACCCCATGCAATAATACAGCAAGAGGAGCCCTTATATTGCAGAGGCAGGTGGTGAATGGCAGCTTCTCCATAACCATGAAAAGGAACTGTTGGAAACTCTACCATCACAAGTCAGACTGATATGAAAACATTTTTGACACACAGGAGAATTCTGACAGCTTCAGGACAGGTCAAGGAAATCACAAAAGCAGCTAGCCTCCTTTTAAAGTGAACCAATGCTTGTAAATTTTGGGGAAGGCTATTTTTGGCTCAAACAAAAAAAAGAAAGCTGTAAAACCAAACAGTATCTTACTTAAGGGAGCAGAACTTCCCCCTTTTCCTCCTGCCCAGGGGCAGAATGAAGGCAGAGATAAGATCTTTTATACAAGTTACCCATAACCAGCTCTGAAAGGGAAGGAGCAAAACTTAGTTTTTCTGTTGATTTTAAACCAAAAGAGGGTTTTTTCACCAAAGGAATCATGGATAAATTTCACTGTGACATAAAATGATATGTGATATGAATATGTGGTAGCAATGGCAAATGTTCTTACCAGTAAAGCTGATGGGCTACTTGGATGCTCTGAAGAGAACGATTCAGCAGGAGTATCACCAGAGGGCTTTCAAGGCTCCACTCAAACTTGAGCACCTTAATAGAGAAAAATTATAATAAAAATAATTTTTATGCAGATTTTGGTGTCTTTTTTTTTTTTTTTTGTTATAAAACTAATCAGAAAGGACCCAGTGCTTAGTTTGATCAAAGCAATCAGACACATGGAGTTTGCTTTGGCAATGCAATGAGCAGAGAAACTTCAACTCACAAGGATCTACTACCACCTCTAAGGCAGACAGACACCACCCTGATTCTGTGCTAACATGCACATAAATATGCAGCTTGTCTTCCCCCACATAAAACTATCACTGCTATATTTCATTTTTAATCTGATTAGCTGGTTTGGGAAATAAACTTGTTTTAGAACAGAAGCTGTGGAAGGTGAAAGGTCACAGCAGTTTGTGAAGGTTCTGCTGCCTCACAGTAGAGGATTACATATCATAAACACACATAGAGATGTTTATCTAGATAAACAGATATCACAAACACAGAAAGAAACCCTGAGAAGCTTTGCAGTGTGGATGGTGGGTCATCCATATGCATGGTGTTATGAAGTGAGGGGATAAAGCTTTCAGAAGTTCCTGCTCAGCCCCAGCACAGGACATACTCAATCATTCCAAGTGCTTCAGAAGCAGTGGTGCCAGAACTTGCAAAACATTAATTTCCAGTGAAATGCAATGTGCACCTCTAAAGAGAGAATTCCACACCCAAATGCCCACTTTACTCTGTGATGACAGTGGTTTTCTCAGTATATGTGGTATTAAAAACCCAGTGGTTTGTGGCAACAGCATTTCCTTCCTTGACTGCAATGAAGCCCTGTCACCTGAGCAGAATTTCTCTTGTTCAGATGCACATTTTACTTTTCTTTGTTACTTGAAAATACCTTCATGTGCTATATATGAAAGCCCAATCAGAATGCCAGAACAATTCCATTCTCCTAAGTTTGAAAGAGTCCCTCCCCCAGCCCTGTTTTTAATCCACTCATTGCATCAGTTGGCAAGACATATTCCTCTTACAATGTCTTGTCCAATCTGAAAGCTTCAAAAGTATTTAATGAAGTTATTGATTTGCACAGAGGACTTCCTTGTCTATCAATTTCTTCCTTACCTGAACCAGCTGTGGGAGGTATTCTAACAATTCATCATTTGACACATTTTCTATTTGTTGGACTGCTGCCCTGCGAATATCTTGATCTGGAAAACTAGAGCGAAACAAAGAGGTATCATTAAGAGCTACCAGGCCACTGCAACCCTCCTGAACTCTCACTGATATAAGATGTTAGGAAAGATGATTTTCTCTCAAAATTTAACAAGGGGGGAAAAAAAAAATCAATTAATTTGCTTTACTGTAACAAGAAACACACCACAGATGACTTAATTGGATTGACTGTTACAGTCCCACATAGGGGAAAAAACCCCAAAAACCTGATTTTCAAACACCTTGTTGATTTTGAACTACCACGTATTGTAATTTCCCAAATCATAAAGCAAATTACAGATCTCTTGCTGCTCTTTCTTACCTGAAATAGGAAATTTCTGAGCCATGTAAACTATTAACAGTCACTTGAACACTTCATTTGTTCTGAGCAACAACATAAAAGCTTGAAATTTCCCATACAAAAAGGGTTCATTTCAGATAGTTTATTCCCAAATCAGCTCTTCCATTTTCTGTCATAATACAATCAAAAACACTTTTAAAACAAAAGCAATTTTGAAATTGAAAACATGGGTTGGGTATTTTTAGGATTTTATTATGTGAAATTTGGTAAAAAAATTAACACCTTCGCCAGAAAGGTTCCAAGTCAGTGAAAGAGACATTTCTGATGAGAAAACATCTGAGAACTCAGTAAAAGCTACATTCTCAACTAATTCTGGCTGAAACCAGGGTGGCTGTAGCCTGGTATAGATTTTGTGATGGACCTCTCATCATAAAAATGATAAAAGAGGAAAACACGATGTCGCAGCAGTGATAATGCAGAAAAAGAAAGCTGGATATCATAGATGGTAAAAACACTTTTCTTTGAAAGAGAATAAAATTTTAATGTAACCTGATTGATCAAAACTCTCTTAACATTTTCTCCCTTGTAAGAGAAAAAGAAAGTATACAGTGCCTCTTTTAACATTTGAAAGCCAAAAAGATAATCTTTTAAGCACTTCTTTTGAAAATATAAAAATAATTTCTACCTTTTCGCATTTTGCAGTTGTGACATTAATCATTAAAGTTTGGACTCGATGGTGTCAGAGGTTTTTTTCCAAGCTTAACGATTCCATGATTTTACACACAGGGAATTTCACATACGCAGAAGTTTCCTGGGTTGGTTCAAATTTGGCTGGTTTGCTGCTGTTCTGCTTTAACAAGGAAAGGAAGAGATGTGCTCTTCTGTGGATGGGTGCTATGTGGGGTCACCCTTATTGTTGTATCAGCACTTGCATGCTCTCCACTGCCATCCCAAGAATATTCTCTGTCTTCTCTTGGAGCAAACTGGAAATGTTCATGGATGATTCAGTTACAGGGGTGCAAGAAGGGTCATCTCTGCCTAAGAGGCAGAAATGTCTTCAAACAGCACCACAGTCAGTTTGGTGTTGTTCAGAAGAGCTGGTGGGCTTTGATCCAGCCCCTGAGGGCAAGCACCTGCCCCACAAAAGGCAGTGAATCCCTGCCCTCTGAACTGATATGGCTCTTGGGACAGAGCTCTGATTTGGCAGTGGAGGCACACCAAAAAAAGTGATGGCTAAAGGACGAGGGTTATCCCATCAACACACCCTGAGGAAAGCCCTTTGAAATCAGACCTTTGTGCTGGGCAGGAGATGCCACAGGCCAGCAGTGTCACTGCTTCAAGGGCTCAGCACAAAACCAGACTGCTCCCTTCCCACCTAGCAACTTTTGCCAATGATACAGAAAGAAAATCTTGAAGTGAAGCAGCGGAGGCAGTACCGTATTTGCAGCAGCGACCGCTTGTTGCTACCAAGATAAAAAGAGAAGAAATTGTAAAGTGAAGTGCTCAGCAGTATAATGGCACCTGCTGCTTGAATCTCCAGCTCCTAATTTCAATAAAACCAGCTGAAGCAGAACAGTGTGTACACTTTGAGCAGCGAATTAACTAGAGGCCATATAATAAAAATGGGGATATTTTGATTTTAAGAAAAAAAAAGGTGGAAAGTTGGAGTTGAAAAAAATGGTTTTTAAGGCTGCAGCCATCTGCAGCCTGTAACACTTTCCAACACCCTTTAGCAATGCGACTCAGGTCTGGTTTTACTATTTAAAAATTTATTAAAAATACTATTTACTATTTACATTTACTATTTATGTGTCTGTTATGGCACATATTTAATGACGTTCCTAATATGGTTTATAATTCTTTGTATAATGCCGAGAGGGCCTCGATGGGGAGAGGAGGAATGCATTATAAATAAATTATCATCCTAGGCACAGATTAGATCTTTTGCAAGGCTTCTTTTTTTTTTTTTTACTTCTTTATTCTAAGCAACCCATTAGGAATGAGAAGTTGTTACTTTAATATTCACATAGCTATTTAGACCTAAACATATTTGAAGGAGGACTATATATTAAAAATAATAATCCCTTCCATATCATCCTATATTCTAATTATGCAATTGCTCCAAAGGGTTGTGTGCCAGGCATGTGCAGATAATATGGAAATGAGTCTTTTCCTTCCCCTTCTTGCCTAGTTCAACAGGCTACTGAAGAGTGAAATACACTCTACACAGGCACAGGGCCAAGCAGAAAAAATGTTATTACTTAGTTACAGCTTGTCCTTACCAACAGCCAAGATCTGAACACACGCAATGCAATGAGGAGAGAAAATCCTATTTATTTTTTTTTCCAGCTAGACAAAGAATGAGAAAATTATTTTTATCCCAAACTTTCCGGAAAATGCAGCAGCTAACACTTGATTTATTTAGAAATGATTTGATGTAAGTCAAAACCAGGGCTATGTCTAAGTTACCAGAAGCAGTGCCAGGAGGTATGATTAGGGCAATGACAGGCACTGGGGTGAAATATCAGTTTGCTTCAGGAAACATGGCTCTTGTCATTCTTTTTGAATGAGATTTTGGATTAATTTGTTGGTCTTGGTGACTAAACTGTTTTCTTCAGCTTGTAAATCTTGAGGTCAGCTTGAGGCTTAGTTCAGTCTTTTGAACAGAATGGGCAATTAGAATATTTTTTTAACTACCTGATAGTTTGTAAATCCCAAGATGTAATAGCCATTGCTTTTTTTGTACCTCAGCTTTGTTCAGGGCCACAGGTACAAGTACAATATTGAATTTCTATTTAAATATTGTACACAGGCACAATATTTATTTCTGTTTGTTTTCCCCCTTACATTTGTATTTGAGCAAGCATTTAACATCCTCAGAAACACTGGAGTTACAGCAAACTCTTATGAACTTCACCAGTATTACATGGTGCTTATGCTATTCACGCTTGCAGACACCAGTTTATTCTAGAAGCCAATAAAAAGGAACAGTTTAGAAGCAGATCTGAGTAAAAAAATATCCCTTCACATGCCTGGAAACTATGCCATCTTGTAGTCTGGTACTTAATTAGGGCTGGAAGGGTTGTTTTTTTTTTTCCAGTGAATAATCTTGCAAATGTTTGAGTTGCATCAAATCTGATTTTAATAATCCATAAATTAGTCTTGATTAGAGGACAAAATTAATTATTTTTTGACTCTAACTCAATGCAAGAAAAATCACTTCAGGCCTAAGAAAAAGAGCTTTATAGTTTGGATATTAGAGGAGAGATGATTTCCAGGGCTTGCTGCAATGAATATGCAGTTATTTATTTACTAATGCTGAACACTCTGAAAGCAGAGAAGTGAGACAACTCTATCACAACAAATTCAATATTCCAGTCTTTAAGGGGACACTCCTCAGAAAGAACTCATCTGTAGCACAGTCTGTCTGTATCAGAACCATTTTTTTAAGTATTTGAACTGACAGAATGCCTGACATGTGGCCTCTGACTATGGCTTCAAAAGGCAGGACCTTTGAGGACTCCTCTTCTTAGCTGCTTCATGGTTGTCACCAAAATATCTGAGAATTTATCTTAAAAAAACCCATCTTAAAATGAAATCTTTTAACAATGCTTGTAAGATTCTTTTATTGCACAGTTTCAAAATGGTAGCTGTCATCCAGGTTTAAGTTTCCACTCACTTATAGTTGTTTTCTGCTTTTTTCCCCTCATCAAACAACCTATTGGTCAATAAATAATTGAATAGAACCACTGTGTTGTGGCTCTGGTCTAAATGATTAGGACCCAAGTGCTCCCCATTTATTTTCCTGTCTGCATTGTAATATCTTACAACTTTCTTTTGGCCAATTTAATTGTTCTCTCTTAAGGCAATGAGTATTCCACAACAGAGATCATGGCTTCTTACATATTTGTTCCAGGTTTACACACATTAGGAACATCACAGGCTCTACCAAAAAATAAACAATATGTAAATTATAGTTTAGTCCTGAGTTTAGTCCTCAGTTACAGGACTTCAAATGTGCCCTTCACAGCTTTTCTCACAATTTGGATTCCCCACGAACTATTTTCCTCTCATTAAACACTCACCTATTTAAACTCAACACCCTTTTAGCAGTTTTGTTCCTCCCTCTCTGCATGATGCCAGTGATTGACAGCCACCCATTTTTGAACTCCTAAGTAGATTATTAGATCTCCCTTGAGACTTTAAGATGTTTTTGTAAAAGTTGAATTTTGAGCATAGATTACAATTTGGTTTAGAAATAAGGACAACTTTCAGCCCTTGATTCTTTTCATACAGCTAGCCAGTCGGGGGCTATTTGTCTAGCTGTACCTTTCAGCTAAATCAGATTCAAACAGACAGCTAAGCACTGCTGAGGTGTCCTGTGGATCTGTGAAATTCTCTTGAGATTTTAGCATCTGCCAGTGGTGAGCTGACTGTAAATGAGAAATAGATGTGCATTTCATTTTTAACAGTTTTATTATTCTAATTTTATTGTGCTGCCTCAAGTAGCCCTATGCTGGAATATATTTGTCAGGTAAGTGAAATGCTCAGTTCTCAGTTTTCTGGCATGTGATGATCTCTGAAGAGAACAATGTAGCCTTTCACAAGCCATCTTTTAAGGCAGAAGCTTGTATCATGCCACTTATTTCTGCATTTCCCTTCACATTTTAAGTTCTCTTGCATTTTCAAAAAAGAAAAACTTCAGTCCAAGAAATGCATGTTATTAAGTTCGGCAGAAACAAGGAAAGCTGAACTAGCAAACCTGTTGGAATAAAGATACCAACTGAAAACAAAAAAACCTTTTTGTAGTAAAGGGTATCATGTTATTGATGGATGCTAGTGGGCCAAGAGAGAAAATATGGAAGAAATGTTTAAAAGAATAGACAGGGAAATTTTGTGAGCCAGTTTAAGTATTTTAAAAACAATTAGACAGGAAGAAGGAGGAAACTACTAGAATAATGACTAAGGTGTATAATTTTAGCTTACAGATGAGGTAAGCAGGACTTTTTGTTTGTGATTTTTTCATTCCTTTGAAGGCTTCTAAAGAAAACACCCTGTGAGTGTATGAAGGTTAGAAAAGGGTAAGGACTAAAGGAAAGTACAGAAAGACAACAAAAGCCATCAGCAAGAAGGACACCACATTTTCATATTTTTTATTATTATTATTATTATTTATTTTTTTAAAGAGAAAATTCACTTTTCATTGTGAGAGGTCATGTGAACGCTTCCCAACCCCACACACAGCAAAGGTCATGGTCATATTCACTCGCTTTTGCTTTGGCTGATTGATTGGCAGATAGATCTGTGGAATTTACTCACAAAAAAGATACTTTCAGTGGTGCTCTCAGAGATTTTCTACAAGAAATTCTGACTGAAACAACTAAGAATAAGTTTAAGATGTCATGGAGACCATATGGTGAACCATATCCTAGAACAAGAGTAGGAAGAAATTAACAAAAAGAAGTTTCCATTTGAAACCTTTATGATCTAGAAGGTTCTTCCCACCCCAGAGACAAACTTCTCTGTTACATTAAAACTGAAGATTAAACCATGGAAAACATGATTATTCAGATTAAGCTCCCTGACTAGAGTGCACATTTATGCACAGAAAGCATGCAATATTCCACATAGTTGTCTCTTTATCCTATTACAGCATTCTGCAGTAGTACCTTCATATTTATTGTCAAGAAAGCTAAAAATGGTTAAAAGCAGTTAAAAAGAAAATAAAGAATTCATCACGTGGCACTGCTTAAAAAGACTTGTCTGTTCCTAGGAATGTATACTTTGCCATCTAAGTTATCACTAAATTTCATGTATATTAAGCATAAGCAGTTTTAAAGCTTTATCAGTAACATGTTCTGTACATCAAATTAATTGTGGAGTGTTGCTTTGTTCTTATCTTATTTCTTTGCCTAAGCCTGTGTTTGCTCTCCACGTTGATGCATAACTACAGCCAAGCAACAAGATGCAAACAGACAAGGTATGCTCTGCTTCTCTCTGGTTCCTAAATGCTCTGCTGGGCATTCCGCTGTGAGCTCCAAGAGAACTTTTTTAATTCTCCTTTTATCGAAACAATGACAATCTGATTCAACAATTATCAATTTGTTTGGCTTTCAAAGGCATAGGGACAAAATCTGTCCTCATGGTGTCACATTCTATTGTAATTATTGGTTAGATATCTGACCCTCTGAAATGCAATAGCCACTCTGCTACGTAAAGAGAGAATCAAGAGCAGTACTGTGACAGTCACAGGCTGAGGGATGCTATAACCAAAACTGTGTCTGACAGCACTGATTTGGCAAATGGTTTTAAAGGCATGTCCTTTCCTGTGCAGTTGCCCTAATGGAATTAGCATTCAGCAGGAAGTTTCTAGGAAGATCATTAAGCCTAACAGGGAGGTTGCATCTTCACCTCCACAAATTACTTCAAGTTCTCCCTTCAAAATGGATGCAGCCATGCACTATGCTGGAAAAAAAGACATACCTCTCATGGCTGTTTCCTGATTCTAGCTAAATTTCCTCATTCCCAGCCATGACACCTCAAGGGCTGCAAGTGTACTCTAAACGGGCCAGAAAAAAAACCAAACAAAACTGAAGAAGACATTTGCTGGTTGGATTAACAGATATGCTTGGACTTTCCTTTGCAGTAATTTGAATAGCAAGATAAACTGACTAAAAAATCCCAATTATGGTTGTCCTAAACATACACAAGACATCATAAATGATGGCATTGCTAACCCTGGCTTTGGCTTCTTTCTGTCATCGAGGAAATTCTCTGAGTAAAGGAGTGTACTGATGTCATCTCCCTGGCTAGCGTGCCACACAATGTGGGTACAGCTACAGAAAGCTCTAACTCTCTAAAACTTGGCTTTCTACCAAACTCAATAAGCAAAATCAATGGCAAAATGCACAGGGCACCAAGAAGCTGTTCTGAGTAGGAGGGACCACCTCTATAACTTTTGCCTTAGGGATGATTTTATATTTCAGGCAACAGCTTATAACCATCCTTCCCTGAAATTAGAGGTAAGAGTGTAAAATCTTTTTCTACACTTCCCCTCCCATCCTCTCCTTTGCATCTTTACTGATTAAAGAAACATTAATGGTTTTTTAAATTCCCTTTTTTTAAGCATTGGATTCTAGGGCTCTGGGAATCAATGCACTTGCTCCGAGAACTGGATTCAAGGTTGCAACTGAATTTATCTGTGAAATGTACCATGATTGTGTTTTCCATTTATGAAAAGTTCTTCCTTTCCACTGCATAAATGAGCATGTTATCATTTGCCTGCCTTGAGAGTTGCCTGCAAAGTGGAAGAGCATAAACAAGAGACAAGCTCAAAGAACAAGAAACATCTATTAAAGGGTACGTTTAACTGTGAGGTGAACAAAACAACTTAGAAGTTTCAGAAAGTTGAAAAGAGCTTTCCAGTTCAGGTTCCTGATAATGGGGCTTGATCTGATGGGCTGTGATACCTCTCCTCAAGCTCTGTGATGCTGCTTTGTAACCCAGGCTGTGAGGAAACATCTCCAATGGTTTTCATTTCTCTGTCCTCACCAATGGGTGTTTGAGTTTAATCACCAGGACAGATGCTGCTTTGTTTGCTCTGAGAAGGATAATTTAGAGATCCCAAGCCAAGGCTTGCAGAAGTGACTAGAAAAATTTTGAGAACTCTTTCTAAAGAGTGAGCACATGACTGCAGCAGAGATTCAGGTTCTCCTAAATGTGCTGGAAACTGAAGTTCCACCAAAGAAACCATCCAGAATCTGGAGTGACTGAAAACTCTTGGTCTCTGTCATGGTATTGATAAATTGTGGTGCATAGAAAGAATACAGCATAGAGCCAAGCTGCAGGTCTTGCTTTACTGTAAACTGAATATTTATGCACAATTGTGGGAGTCAGCCCTGCTGGGATGCAGGGCCAGAAGAACTTCAGCCTTGAAGCCCCAGGTGTTAGTTTCAAGCCCTGGGAAACATTTGTTTAGGTTAGAGTGAGCTTGAAAGACCTACACACAATCCCCTAGTGTTATTATGTTAATTAGTCCATATTCTGCTCCCCTATTGGTTACTTGTCTTCTATATATGCTATTGTTTCTAGAATGTTCCACCCCAAGACTGTATGTTGTTACTTCCCTGTTTCTGGTCTTTGGAGCTTGTTCCTTTACTGTGCATGGTTTATGGGCATTGTCACTATTATTTCTAATTAGAGTGTTTCTCTTTTGGGCACTTCACTGTACCCACTCCTTTATTTGTGCCTGGGTTGCCCTCAAGTCAGACAACACTAAGTTTTTACGGATTGTCACAGCCACCCTCAGAATCAATTTTAATTTGGGAAAAAAATCATAGAAGAAAAATGCGAGAAAGCTCTTGCAACAACAACGACAACAACAAAAATCTGTCTGAGGAAGTCTCTGAGCTGCAGATTACTGAAAGTTGGGAGAGTAGCAGTGTCACTAAGTTTGGCCCATTTTCATTGTGTTCCCTGGGTAGCTGTTGTTGGTCACGACTGGAGAGAGGATGCTCTAGACTTTTGGGCTGATTTAGTGCAGTTGCTCCTGTCAGCAGTACTTGTAGACAAAGATCAGCTCTAATTCATTTTCCTTACCCAAGGTTTGATAGTGATGGTAACACACACTTCCTTAAAATAGACATGAATATATGAAGAGCATTTATTTTATATTCTGCTCGTGTTTTATATGAACTTGGATCTTTCAGCCGTGTCTTAGCAATCACAAGAAATCAGAGAGCTGTTTCGTGGATGATAGAAGTGAGGAACTGAGTTGATGAGTTGTCAATGCCAAACATAAAACAGGATAGAGTTGAGTGAATGTTCAAAACCAGCTCAGTTAAAGAGCCTGTGATCCAAAGTCAGTGAAGGTAAGGGGGAAGTAAGGTTGGACCCTAGCCAGTGCTACTGTACTTTTTTCAAATGATAGAAAACTGAGAAATAGAGAACTAAGAGAAGAAACCTCAGAAATCCATTTATATGGAAAGTACTCCTCTCCTTCAACCCACTCTCTATATTTGCATATATCCATGTGTCTCTGCAGTTAAATCAGCGACCCAGACATTTTTGAAACTAGGCATCTTTAAGGAAATGTAATCTCTGTGTTTATGAAGGTTAGCTTCCCAGTTGTTCATGTAACAACAAAATATTGTGGATATGAGAGGGGCAGATTTCTTTTCTTAAGAGGATTTGTTCTGTGATCCAGAACTTCTTTCTGCAATATTACCATGAAGCAAAGATACTGGATTGATATTATCTTCTGTGAGAAACTCCAGGGACAAGCCATCTGAGATCCTGATCAGGAGAGAAGTACTTGTTCTTTGGCACAGCTGCAGGTGCCAGCCACTCCCCATGGTGGCATAAGAGAAACAAAGTGATGAGATTTTCCCCTCTTTTCCATGCCAGAAATCCTTGTGTGGCCAGAATGAACAATGGGCACACTGCACCTGATCACACTGAGAAGCTGGGGGACAAACTGAGTAATATTAAATACACTCTGAAGCACCTGAAAGGACTGATATTATGTACCACACCCACGTGCAGAGCTGCATCTTCAAAGAACAATCAAGCCCTTCACTTGCAGAAATGCCACCCAGATACAGAAATAGAATCAGGCAAAAGGTCTGATCTAAAAGCCTGGCATGCTCTGACAAACCCTATCAAATTCTCTTTCTACTCTGAAGTCTGGAAGACAACACACTGCCCTATACTCATTTCTACATGGATCTTCTATAAATTAGAATTGGATCTTAATAATTTAATAATGATAAATAACAATATTATGCTCTAGGCTCTGATTTGTCAGGATCTTTGCTTTTTATGCTTACACATAAAAAGCACATGTCATGCAAACATATCTGCAAACAGTTCAGATAGAAACCTGGGATACAAGTATTCTTAGGAAATTGCATCCAGAGAAAATAATCAATTTTAGATTTTTAAAGATCTATTTTTAATAATATGGCAGTGAGTGTATCAAGTCATAGTATATTTCCCAAGTAAAGCTTTAGAGGAGGTTTATTTTCTTTCCAAAGGTACAGCATGAAACTGAGATTGCAAAACTGGTGCAGCTTGTGCTTACCCAAGACAAGCAACAGCTTGATAAAACAAATTTGCTCAAGCATTTCATCTGCATGTGTAATGTTTTTTACAGGTCACTTGATGCAGAATACCTCCCAAGTTTTTGGAGGGAATGTAACTGCTGACACAGATTCTGTCCCCTGACATCTCTGTTACATCATGGGTAGGGATATCTCCAGCATCAAGTGACCTGACAATCATCCCCCAGTGCAAGAAGTGGGGGTGGAACATAAGGCACCACAACAGAATTTATTCAACTGACTTCAAAGTTTCATCCAATCTGCTTCAGAAAGATAGCTTACACACGGGACTGTATGTATTTACATAGATTATTGCATGATCTAGAGGCATGTTTCAGTCCTCCTTATCTCCCATTATTCACCTCATGTCTGTGCAGCAGTTTGAAGTTATGGAGTGCTACGTAAGTGATAAGTATTTGACTGATTACCTGTTACCAGAAACTGCCTGAATCTGTTCTGGAGAATGAAATACTCTTTTCATTATCCTGAAAATCAGGAATCCTTCTCAGCCAAGAAGACATATCTGGCACACTCAAGGTCATCTCAAGAGCTGGAACTCCATTTTCACTTTGACCCAGAGAGGAACAAAAGCACAGCCAGTGAACCAAACCTGGGTAGTGTGCTGAGCAAACTGGAGCACAGAATTAACCAGCAGGTGATCGTTCTGCTTATCTTCACTTTCCTCCTTGGGTAATTTTCCCTTACCTGAAAGTCAGCAGCCCGAGTGCCTCTAGAGGGTTAGAAAAGCTCCAGCTCCTCAGCAAGGCATACATTTCTGACACAGTGGCTCGATCCCAGCTGGGTGCACTGCCCAGCACCAGAGGAAGGGAGCAGGTTTGATTATTGCAGGAGTAGCGATAAAACCACAAGATTCTTCTCTGTTGCTCTGAGAGTCTGGGAAAGAAGATTAGAAATTCAGTTTGAAATTAAAACCACCTGAAGCTTTGTGTAGCAACAAACTTTATTGTACAGAGGGGCCAAGTCACACAGTACACTGCTTTTCAGCTAAGTACATGTTTTCCTTGGGGTAGGATATCATTTTCTGTAGACCAGCTTTTATAAGAAAAGTGATACTTTTATTCTGGATCTGTCAGCCTTAGGTCATATAAAAATGAAGTGTCAAAAGACACACACACACACACACATATATATATATATATATATATGATTATTTCACATTCCAAGCACTCTCAATTTTCTTCTCTGCTGTCTCTATTGTTGGAGTTGTTTATTTGTTTTTACTGGTTGGGGTTTTTTGACAAAAAAGGTACAGTTGTCACTGGGTTAATTATTATTACATCCCTCTGCTACAAATCATCTCTATCTTTCTCAAGTAGACACACAACAATGCAAGTCATAGCTTTCATTCCTGCCCTTGCTTTGACTCTTTAATGCAGGTGTTTCTATTTTTAATATATTTGCTTTTAAAATAAAAGGCACATCTATGAACATACACAAAAACATGAGCACAGGTACACATGCAGAGTGTGATTACCCCTAGTGCTGATACGGCTGTGGAAAAAGGAAGTAAAGCTCCCAGCAATTTGTTAAAAAAGTCTAGCTTGCCATGCTTTACTGTACTCACAAAAAAAAGAGAGAAAAAAAAATAAAAATAAAGGATGCAATATACCAGACAGAGGTATTAGATATCTAAATGTCATATTGATAAAATGGTCAGTCATCACACCGTATTTCACCCCAGTGAGAAATGCCTTAGAATAATTTCTGCCTTATATCATCTGATTTGTCAACAATTCAGATGTCTTTGCCTCATGCATATTAAATCTCAGGTTCTGACACATCAGAAAACAGGAAAATAAATTTCCCTGGAGAGACAAGCTCAGACAATAGCCTTAATTTGATATCAGAGCCTTCAAAAGCAAACTCTGAAAGAGCAAACTGATCCCCAGTTCATACAAATAATGACTCAAATCAAGAAGAACATTGGTTTTCTTGGTCACATTTGACCAATTTTGGTTTGCATCTAGTTAATAGCATAACACAATTGTGACTTTAAACAAAAGCTAAATATTTCAGAGTGAGGTGTGAGGGATCTAGTAGATGGCACTAAGTAAATAGTTTGCTTCCAGACAAGCATTTAATTATCCAGATGTGCAAACAGCGCTCAAAATCCAAGTATTTACATTCTTTCCAAGGTTGTTTTCCTTCTATTTGCAATGTTTTGGGACATTCTTAGCTGAAAAAAAATCTTAGCCCCACTCTAGCTGTCAAGATTGTGTCATTCACAGCTCATAGAAATGAGATCCTTTGGCTCTGTAGGCACTAGAGAACTTTTTTCCTTTGCGATTTTGAATCGCCAAATGTTTAGGAGCAGAGAAGCAACAGCACAAAGATGGGCATGTTTTTTCCTGAGTGAATGTTAATTTCTTCCCTTTAGGAGAAGAAACTCATAAATGTACGCAGAAGATGAACTTAACTGTGATACCAATCGTGACTTTCAGTAATCAGTTCAGGAAAAGTGTCATTTTGGTAATGACTTCAAGAAACAACTCCAGAATTCATAGCATGTCTTCTGTGACAATAGAGAGATGCCTTTGTGATCATGTGAAAAAGTCACACACACAGGAAAAGAGATAAAAGTGGGCCTAAAATTTCACTGCCTGTCTGGTTATCTTGTGCATTTGGATGACATTCTGCAGGACAGTTCAGCTAAAGGACCTCTTTTAAATGATAGCTTTAAGCAGAGATTTCAACTTTCAAACAGCATCCTCCAAACTAGACAATCTGTTGTTCAGATTAAAGCAGCTAAATCTTCTACTGAGCTTGCAAAAGGAGATAAGAAATCAACCTTTGTATCATGTTTTCTAAATAACAGATTTCTCCCTCTGACTTTTACTCAGAGGTAATTCCATTTTCTTTTTCCATGCTTTAAAGATCAGAGATGAAATGAAAGGGTGGGTGGAGTAGGAGTGTCTTGAGTTTTAATTTAAATTTCTTAGTTACAACAAGACTTTATATAAACATGTAATAAAACATTTTAGATAGTAAAAATATTTTGCATACATAAGGGCATTTCTTTGTCTCAATGGGGTTAAGTTGATATTTAAACCTCTTTTTGAGATAAAAGTTAAGTTTTTTTGTTTTTTAGGTAGTGGTGCATCTAAATTTCCCTCTATATGTGAGATATATATTAAAATATATAGCCTTCTGCTTAACACAAATAAAACCAAAATACTTTATAACCTAAATAGTTCAGTAGTTTTCTGTTCAGGATTTGATTAATCCCTTTAGCTAAATGAAGAAAACAGCTTCTCTGAAGGCTTTGTTAGCTGGTGTTGTTACATTTTAGGTGGGAGGGGGGAACAGCAAAAAATGAGTTTAAATGCGTCTGATCTGCTTTTGTTGTTCACATTCAGTACTAGAGGAGAACAAGACAAAAGGCAAAAAGAGGAAAGAGCAGGAAATATATAAAATGCAAATTTCTGTCCCCCAGCTCTGATTTTCACTTTAAGGTTTCCCTTCCACGGAGAGACTAGAAAAGACCTCTTCCACTGTTCACCCAACTGGAAGTAGATCTAATCACACCTCATTCCAACAGGACTCTTGTGACCACTGGTAGCCAAATGAGATCCTTCCCAGGTAAGAAATGAGATCCTTCCCAGGTAAGAAATGAGATCCTTCCCAGGTAAGAAATGAGATCCTTCCCAGGTAAGTGGCAAAAAGGAAAAGGGAAGCTGGAAGAGGAGGAAAAGTAAGGTAGAAGGAAAACGATGAATGAAGGAAATAAAGATGGCAGGAACCATCTTTATTTGTCATGGTCCTGCCTTCAAACCAGGCTCCCACCCCTCCTCTGGGACACACTGTGCAAGCAGGCTGCATCAGGTTCAAAGAGCAGCCTTTATCTCAGATGCAGAGTTTTCTGGGGCTTGTATTTCAAACACAGTAATCCTAAAAGGAATCAGAAGCTCGCATCTGAAATGTTTGCAGAAGTCAGCCAGAGCAGCTGGCAGTAACTAATGAGCTCTCCTCTTGGATCTCTCGTGCCTGGCTTTGTGATGATGCCAAAGACCAGTGCAGGGCTGTGAGGAGCACAAGAGCCACGTTCATTTTCTTCAGTCCCACTCAATAACATCTTCATTAATCAACATCCAGGAGATGTTGGCCACAGGGACTGCTGATCTGAGCCACCCAGCAGAAAGAGAAGAGTCTGAGCCACTGGCAAGACCATGTGTCTGGAGCAGATTCACATCCCTGTAACAGGGAGAGGCCCAAACACCAGCAACCAGCTCGGTGTAGTTGTGGACCTTGAGGGTCTGGGTGTCAGCAGCTGGGGAGAGCAGGGAGATCTGGGCTCAGCTGCTGGATAGATTAAGCTACTGGGAAAATCAATTTTTTTGGTACTATATATAAAAATATATATGTATGTGCATCTATTCCAGCAGCAGACTTGGATCCTGATCCTGCAGAGAGGATCTGCTGTCTATGCTGACAGTTTTGTGGCAGTGCTGGACTCACAACACTATAGGATTCAACAACCTGTAAGAAAGAAAACCATGCAGCTGTCTGTTTTTAACCACTCTTTCTTCCTTTTTTACCACTGATTTAAGAACTTTCTGTCTATTCACATATTCCCTCTGCTTTCAGTAGGATGAACAGAAGGATCCTGACAGACAGAGAAAGGTTTCTCCTGTCTTCTGACCACAGACACCCACTTATTTCAAAGTCATATTTGAGGCTTCTGAGCCTGAAGCACCAGCACAGAGTGGTATTACCACTAAAAAGCTGCCTCCATTTCTCTTTTTCTTGATATATGGAAAAAAAAATAAAGAAATCTTCAGCTATCATGACAATAATGTGTTGGGATACAAACATGCTGCAATTTTTTAAGAGAAATAAATATCTCATGAATTAAAAAGGTTAAAATAATTACTCTGATACAGATACAACAAAATTTACAGGCTGACAGATTCCTCTGGATTACAAAGTACCAAAAAATGAAATTGCTTTATTCAAGCCCCAGATATTCTACCCCTCCTCTTGATGATTCATTTACAAGACAAGAGAACAGGAAACAACAAACTACAGGAAAACACAAGACTACCACTGCCTTTCCTCCAAGGACCTGGACAGCCTTAACTCCAAACTGGTGACTTTCAGTGGTCTCTTCCCTTCATAATCCCACATAACCCAAAATTGTTGTATTATGGATGTTGTAAGATCTACCCTTTGCTGGTCCTTTGTAAAAACTATTCATGAACCTCTAATGCATGAATTTGAGTTTAGCCTTCACAAATATCTGCCTTCACAGCTTTGTGATAGCAGATTTTAAAAGCTCACCACTGATTGTTTAAAGAAGTACTTTATTCCATTTGTTGATAACTGATTTCCTACTTGTTTCATTGAATGTCCCTAAGTTCAAACATTGCAGGATTTGATGAGGCATTTACCTTGTCTATCACCATCATGATTCTACAAAAATTAATTGTAAATGCACAGAAATCCTCTAGTCTTCACTCCAAGCTACAGACTCTCAGCCTTTTTAGCTTCTCTTGGTCGAAGAGCTGCTTAAGCCCTTTCATGATATTTGCTGCCCCTTCCTGCACACTTTCCACATCTACTGTGTCCTTCCCAAACCTTGAAGACAAGAACCATGCAGCATTCTCACTAAAATGGGCATCAAGGTTTTTAGCAGCAGAGAAATGTCATGCACTGTCTTCTTTGACAAATTACTTTGTACTTAGCTAATTTCTTAATGATCTTATTCCTTCTTGCTGAGAATTCTTGGCACAATTTTGCCATGGTAACAGAGGTCACAGGCATTGGGTTTGAGGTTCCCTAAACCATTCCAAAGCATATTTTGCAGGTGGAAATTTCACTCTCACCGTGGCTCTCTATAATAAAATACTGACATCCCATTCACATTTTGAAACAGAATAATAAAACCTCAAATCACAATTCCTGCTGTAAATAAAAATTATTTTGCCTTTCATCTGTCTTTGTGAAAGTTAAATATAAAATGCAACAGGAAACTTGTCTCTCTTTTTTTAAAAAATAATTTTAAAAAATCCTCAAACCACCAACACAGAAATCAACACAGAAAAATCTTCTTAACAGATACATCATATCCCACTGAGAGTGCTGAATTAAGTTATTTAGTTATTGCACAACTAATGCACCTTTTGACCTTTGATGGAGGATTAATTCACACAATTAACTGCCATTAGAATAATGGCTCTCTGCAAGCACCTGTGTTCCAAATCCCACTCTGATTATACCCTAAATTATTTTATGTAGTACATAATCCTAATTAGTAGTACAACATTCATATAGCAGAGAATACTAATCTACCTCATTTCAGAGTGTGTTTTGCTCCACTTTATCTACCTTCTGTGAAAGCTGAACTTTCTATACTTCTTACCTTGCTTATAACTTGAAACAGATTTTTCAAAAGCCATTTCACAGCTCTATCTGAAGTCTGAGTGTTTAATAACTAAAGGGGGCTGGTTTCCATAGAACCTAAAGGTGTTCTGACTAATACTGATACACATGTACTGCATTACCTGAAAATCCTGCGTTTTGAACAAAAAATTAGTTTCTTGCCTCAAAGACATGAAAAGATCTAGTAATAGAAAGGGAAAAACAATCCTTTTGTAAACTGGTAAAATACCCTGCCACCTCCAGGGCCTTATTAGGCCTTGCTGTGATCTGTTCCTTCATTTAGAGGTGTCACTTCTCAAATCAGTCAAGCTAGGCTTCTTCAGAGGAAAATTTTGTTTTTAACAAATTGGATACATTTAATTGTGATCGATAGGGTAAGTACAGCACAGCAAGAACCAGCAGGGTCAGGTGGGGACAACTTACAGCAGGAGAGAATGTTTCTGTGAAAGTCTTGCAATGTGCTTCAGGCACTCTGGCGTTGGCTCTACAAGATCACCTCTCCTTTCTTCAGGTTCAGGTTTAATGAACTCCAAGTCAGTTTCTGGGAAGTCAATCTTTATTTAAAAAAAAAAACAAGAAAAGAAAGGAAATAAAGAAAGATAGAAGGGTTTTAGCAATGTATAATCTCCAATAGAAGTGTCAATAAATGTTAACTTGGATTTGTACAGGGAGTATACAATGTGTGACAAAAAGAAGAGGGGATAATTATTTGAGGGTGCTCATTGTATGTAATATATTACTTAAATGTCTTGGTGATAGATTTCATCCACAGAAATCACTGGAACCTAACATTCCTGGGAGAATTTCATCCACCACATTACAATTTTATTGGAACTGCATAAGCTCAAAGGTGAAGCAATTTCTTATTTTTTGCCTCCTCTCTTTTTTTTTTTTGAGATGGTTCTCAAATGGAAAACTTTGATTAATGTAGATTTGTTTTGTTTTTTGAAAAGTAAGGCTATTTCTGATGTGTAGTTTGTCACTGCAAGAGATGGAAATTAGATTCCTGATTTCTCTTCTAGATGTTCAATTTATAAATATATTGTACAGCATCTACCAATTTTCTATTCTTACACATGCCTGTCAGAAATTAAGGATAATGTTTTTTAAGATACAGAGAAAATAAACATTCAACCAAAACTACAAAACTTGAGATACTTGATAATCTGAGTAGACTCATCTGGAAATTCAGATTCTTCTTCAAAACTCAGCTCAATTCGCATTTAGCTTTAGTCAATTAATGCACACCAAAATGTCTTATCTATATCTACTTTTTAATATAAGTATTTGATATGCATCATTCTTCGAAAAGTTAACAAATTTATTCCCTACAAAGCACTCAGTTACACCGTAAAACTGGATGATCTTTATGGTCTCCTTCAAACCAAGCCTAGGTTTTCTATGAAAATATATATTTATAACATTTCCATCATGTTCACAAATTGTGACACTGCTATACAGCTGGGAGTAACTAAAAACGAGAGGGGGAAGGAATGAGAAATTCTGTTTCATTTCTTTCAGTGGATATAAATTAATAGCCATTTACTGTCTCAACTTCCCTGAATTATTAATAGGGGGAGCTATTTTAAGGCATGGTCTTTGACTGAACTCCTCAGCCTGGAAAATCCCCATTTGCTCGTCTGTTAAAACAAGGCTATTTTAGGCCAGGCTCATTTATCTGTATTATCTGCTTTTATATTTCATTTTATGACAGACACTAAGATTTTTAATACAGAAAACAACTGGCTTTGTCCTTGAAACACCCAGTTGCTAACTCAGCCTGGAAAGGTGACAAAACTACCGCGCAGACCTGATGTATTTCTTCAAGCGTCTGTAAAGGAATTAGGATTTTGAGTTTGGGTGGGAACATCCCTTTTTCTTGCACTTTGTTAGAAAACAAGCTTTTTTTTTGCTCTCTGGCTTCCTCACCTGCAGTGTGAGTGAGGTTGGTGCCTCGGTGCTGCAGATGCCCGGGGTGATCGCTGCGGTGGGGACTGTGCTGTGCCGCGCCATGCTGAGCAGCGCCGTTCCGCCCATCAGCCTCCTGCAAGAAACACAAGAGAAATGCTGCACTGGGAGCAGGCCTCATTGAAATCCCATGAAATGGAGCTGCAGAGCTTAAAAGACAAGCTAAAGGAGAGCAAACCCTCTATGTGACTAGTACAAATCTGGCCTCAGCCAGTAGAGGTTGCATCCTGATGGCCTCACTGCCACGGCAGCATCTCTGCATTTGCAGGGTTCATGAAAAAAAAAAATCACTCTGCCAAGATATCCTGAGTCACTTTACCACTGGTTTCTTGTGTGACAGGGGCTGCCCTTTAAGCCAGGTGTAAAATAAGGATAATAAATATTTGTCTCAAGATTTAATTTTGAGGGCAAATATGGTAGAGACTGTGAAGCATCGATACACTGTAAAAGGTGGAGGGCAGCATATTTGTTCCACAAAAAGAAGAAACTCATGGCTATCTACTGCATCCATAAGGGATCCCTGCTGATTTTATGTGTAGGTGGCAGGGAGGGGGAAGTATGATATGAGAGTCTCTAAAGAGCTGAAAGAAGTTGGAGTGGGATAGTTTGTACCACATGTGCCACACAGAGTTTTTGGATGGATGAAAGGTTATGGTCTGAAGCACCAGTATGAGCACTACACATCCAAGAAAGTCTTATCAGTAACACAGGCATGCATGTGGCCAGCAGATAAGAAACCCAGTATGATTTGGCAGGTCAGCACAATTTAGTCTAGAGAACCTGAAGAAAATCAGAAAGTTTGGGTGTAAATTCTAAGTGTAACAAACCAATCAAATTTAGATTGCAGCACCTGAATAAAGGAAGATATAATACACTAGGCTTACCCCTTAATTTGTCTACATCTTAATGAGCAGTGAGGTTGGAAATTCAATTATGTTCAGCATCTCTTCTTTTACTGGCAAGTAATTTTCATTAAGATCTCTTTAAACAGTGCTCAGTCAAAACAACTGAGAGAATCACTAGATACTGCAGCAGAAAGAGCCAGCCAGGTAAATGAGGTCTGAATGCCTGCTTTTCACCTGAGAGGAAGATGTTAGAGGCATGAGAGACACCAGATGGACTATTTGATCCCAGCATGAGTTTGTAACATTGCTGTAAAGAGAGTATCTTTTGAATTGCAAATTGAAATAGATTGCTTAAAGTCATCTGAAGAAGATTTAAGAAACTCCCACAAAGTGAGTGTTATAGTCAACATAAATGAGTATAAACCTAATTCAGGACCAATTTTTCTTTATCACCTCTCAGGCTGTTTGTGTTGTTAGCACAGACATTTTATTTTATTTTATTGTGAGAACAGAGCTCAGGAGGATTAAAGACAGTTACTTTCTGAAGGTTTTTTTTTGCAGCTGTAGGTGCATCTGCAGGAGAAGGGAGGCAGAAAAAGAGCTGTGATATGAACAAGATAGCACTTGGAGGAAAGCAATTGTGTGATATGAAGTCTCTCTCATTTAGGTAATTGATGGGAATGAGGAAGTGATCAATGGTGATTCAAAGCGGTTTTCCTGTGATGTGTACTCAGATGGCCTTTATTAAATGAGTTGCATCTCTTCAACTAATCCTTTGTTGACAAAGATTTACATCATAATTTGAACTAATAGGCACTTTTGTTAGAAGGGAGAGGAGTAGTTGAGAATAAATGAACATGAAGACTAAATTACCCTTTTGAACCCTCATTACTGCTAATCACTTACATATTGTGCTCTAAAACTATGGGGGCCTTTAAAAAAAATACATATAGTGGATTTTTTTCCTGGGAAACCTGTGTAGACAAATATAAGAAATAGTATAGACCTGAGAGGTGCTGTAGATGTGTTTGGGACCTTTACTGAGCTCATTATTTCAACTCATTTACACCGAGACAGATGTGGCTAAAGACTGTCCAGGAAGACAAAGAAGAATCCTTGAAGGCAGATGGGCTTCTCAGAGATAAAGAAAATGTAATAGGAAAGCAAAAGTAATGCAAAAAAACAAAGCAAAACAAGGAATTAATTCACTTCTTCCCATGGGCAGGCAGGTGTTCAGCCATGTCCAGAGGAGCAGGGCCCCATCTCAGGTAAAGTGACTTGGGAAGACAAACACCACCACTGCAAATGTCTCTGCTCTTTTTCCTTTATCCCCCTCTCTTTATACACTGAGGATGATGTCCCATGGTCTGGAATATCCCTCTGCTTGAATATCCCTCTTGTCCTGGCCATGTCTCCTCCCAGCCTCCCCCAACTCCTTGCCAGTGTGGCAGCAGGAAAAGCAGAAAAGGCCTTGGCTCTGTGCAAGCCCTGCTCAGCAGTAACAAAACCATCTCTAGGTTATCAACCCCGGGTTCGGCATAAATCCAAAACACAGCATAAATCCAAAACACAGCTCCATAGCAGCCACTGGGAAGAAGATTCATTCTACCCCAGCCCAAACCAGCACACCCAGCAAACTTTGGGGCGCTTACAAGCACAGTCAATATTCCTCAGAACAGCTGGCTTTTGGACACAGAAATGGAACTATTACAGGGGCCAAGTGGATGGGTGAAACAGGGAAAAGATGCATCATTATTTTTATTAAAAGGAGCAGGTGGGAGTGCCGGATCCATTCAGAAAATGAAGGAATGAGCATCAAGATCATGATAACCATATCCTTTAGTGAACAGACAGATTATTCTCTCTCCTACTTGGTTCTACCATTCCAGTTTTTCCATCTCTGAGGTAAGGGTAATGACCTTTTAAAGACTTGCACAATGAGCACAGACACAGGAAATGGCTTTCATGTAAGAACTTCTCTACCAAGCAGATCAGAAAGTGAATATTCTGCTCTGTGCCTACTGCCATTTATTTATTTTGGAATTACTCAGATTCCCTTTTCTTGTTTATTACTGGAGCTAAAATAAACTTCCCATCTTGCTACAGAAACGACATTGGCATTTAAAGGCAGCTCAAGTTATCCTAAATTGATAAACTCAATTTTATGCTCTCAAGTCCCAAGGCAAACTTCCCTCACCACACTCCACAAGAGAAAAGTTTTGTTGCTTGCTCTGTCTGGTTTGGAAATCCCAAAATAAACTGTGGTGAAATCAGTGAAACCAGAGCAATGGGAACTGTGGGGGACATTGCAAGTCCCCAGTTGCCCCAGAATGATGGATTTCCAGTTTCTTAATCAGCTCTGAATCACTAAACTGTTCAGCCCAAGACACAAATGCAATTTCTGATGTGGAAGGTTGGAACAAAGGCTTCCAAACACTTTTTGAACTGCCTCTAGCATCTAATGAGACTTCTTGATACAGATGCACCATCAAAGGCTCTACTGGCACTGATTTAGGGCTGCTGTCTAAAGACAACTGTCTGACAAGGCTGAGAAAAGCAGATATGATCTACTGGGCAAGCGGGAATTCTCATTATCACCCTGTTCCTTCACAAATGTATGTAACATTAGAGTAGGGTTAATGCTTAGGCTGAATAAAGCAGGAAAATTAGGACAAAATACTGTGTAAAAATAATGTAAGTGTCCCCAAACCTGATAGTATAAGTCTCTGAAGTTCAGAGTTGAGGTTAAATTTAAAAGAAATGAAAATCTGCTAAAATATATATAAGAAAACCCCCACTCCTCATATCTTATGACCCAAGCAGTGTTAATTCTGCATTGGAATGAGACTGTGAAATAATTAATTTATTATAATCAAAAATACTACAGAGTTCTAGAAAATTCAAAATAGAGACAATTTTCCACCACAAAGTAATGCTAAATGTACCACAGACATTTGTAAGGAACACAACCTCCACCCCCACAGTTTCCAGCTTAAATAACTTCCCTAAATTTGTAGGATAAATTTGTAAATGATAATTACATTGAGTACAAAATCAACGGCTTATTCCAGACTTTGAAAAAAAAAATTTGCATTTATGTTCCTGATTATATCGTAATTTTTGTTCCAGAAATATAAAGTCACAAAATCAGCTTGCAAGCAATGATTTTAGAGTAAACAACACAATTTAGGCAACTCTTGGAGAATACTTTCAGGAAGTCAGTTTGATAAGCAGGAATCCCAAGTTTGGCCAAGACTATATCCAGCAGCTAATTGTGTTATAAATCTGCACACTGCAAGAAAAGCATCAGAAGAGTGAAAGATAACACTAGAATTCAGGAAATAATGTAAATTAAGCAAATTTGAGGTCTGCTAAACATATGTTCACTGACAAGTCTTTAGCAACATCAAAAACCCTAAAGCTGGCCAAATTCTTGAGGGCATTTTTAGCTATTGTGTGGCTTCAAAATGGGCCAGCTACAAAGAGATTGCAATATAAAATATAATATGCTTTAAATAAACAGCTAGATTTGTTTCTTTATAAATATATATATATATATATACTTCTCATACAATCTGATTAATATTTTTTATAGGAGAATGGGAGTGATAAACTCAGCAAATAACTACAGGCCCTTGATCTGGCAAGAGACTTTAACATGGTCATGTCCTAAAGCATGAGAAACTTCACACCTCTAGAAACAGGTGAAAAGAATTTGTACACACAAATGTAAATGTTAAAATAAGTTCATGTTTTTTTAATCTTCACTTTGAATTAAACATAAAGCATTAAAATACAGAGAAGAGATTAGATCATAAAATGAAAATTATTATTTGGGAAGAGAAATTAGATATAAAATTTAAAAAGAGGAGCAAATTCGGAAATATTTTAATTAGTGTTCTTTTGCCTTAGCAGATCAAGATTCTAAGTAATACCTGGGAATAACACAAAATTGTTTTTTCCCCCTTCTCTCTTTAACATTAGCCAAATAACTTTGAATAAAATTCCTGTGGTTTTAATCAGACAATGACATAACAGGACAGAAATGAGGAACAGTATTTAAAAAAATGTAAAAATGTTTGACACTCATTTTCTTTTTCCAATGTTTAACAAAACAATCTTTTTTTTTTTCTTTTCTTTTCTTTTTTTTTTCTTTTTATCAAGCATCTGCATAGGAAAAGAGGAACTACAATCCTTCTTCACACTTATCTTCACTGACCCTGACAAAAAGCCAACTGGGACAAGGATTTGAACCAGGATGTTTAATGACCCAGGCAAATACCTCTGGGCAGCTGGCTTTTTCAAAGAGCTTATTTCTGTCCTTTCCCCAATAAATTAAATTCTAGACATAAGAATGTTAAGACTTTTTAGAACTCAAATTCACCTCTGAGGAAAGTTTTATTTTGAGAAAGTGTTATTTTCCAAGCTAGAAATGTTTTGTCAAAGATTTTCTGGTCAGATTTCTTTAATCTCTTAATACACATTTACAGAGTTTGTTATTTAAAAACCCTAATACCATAATCTTTGCAGTAATACAAGGAGCTCTTGACATATTAGCATGACACTGGAGGTACAAATGTTTTCTTGGAACATACTTCCAAGTTCAGAAGTACTCTATTGAAATAAGTCTGGAAGTTTAGTTGCATTCCAGCAGCAAGGGGAGTTTCAGGGCAATTCTTATTTTTAAACCTGTCTGTCTATCAATTGAAATCCCAGGGAATGAATAATCCTACGGAGCTGTGGTTGGCCAAAGGAGAAAAAGGCATTTAGGCTTCTTTGTGGTAATAATTACTGTAATTGTAAATGACACAGCTATCAGATTAGGGGGTGTTGAACATGCTATTCCTAAATCATTCCTGCAACAAGTCAGCCTCGAGTTCTGCTTTGAAGGGTCATTTCAGCAGTGATCTCTACAATTACATAGCAAATGGAAGGAAAGTAGCCCTCTATCCCTTTCAAAGTGCTAACTCTGTGTTCCAGGAAAGAACAGAGTAACTTTTTCTGTCAAATTTTTGAAACTGTCAGGCTGACTTGGGGATCTGCCTGATGAAAACCAGTGCGCTTGCTCTGATGGCATGCATGAAAAAATATAGCTCAGAGGGAGCTGAGGACTTTCAGGTCTTCCAAAAGTCATTCCTTTTGGTCTTGAACGCTGGAAATCAGAAAACCTCCAGAACAACACAGGTCCTCAAGAACAGAATTCTCATATAGCCACATTTGGAGGTAAAGGGGATAAGTGTTCCCTCATGAAAGTTATCATGCCTCAAACACTTTCATGCTTGCTTTAAAAATACAAACACAAGAGAAGAGTGAAGTGCCCTTCTTAAGACTAACTATGAAAGAAAAGTCATTGAATAAATTGCCCCAGCAATCCTTGCAGCAGAGATTTGATTCATGCTTTTTTCCTTCCTTCAAGCTAAGTGCTCTAAACATGAAGTCACAAAAGAGCAGAGTAACATTGAATTTTCTCTGAAAAGATGGAAAAAGCGTCTAGCCCAGTCCAAATTATTTCCTACACCTCTCAGATTAAAAGTTCAAGAAAACAAAAGGTCTCTCAAATATAGCAAATTAATACATGCAGATTTTTTGTTTTATTTTGTTTTAAAAGGTGATTGCCAGCATATAGAGAAGTAGATCAAGATGTCTCAAGATAAGGAAAGAGCTGTAGCTTAGAGGGGGATGCTGATGCAGAAACTTCTGGGGCTTGAATGTATCCCTCTATTGCACACAGGGCTATGGAGTCTAAATAAAACATTCATATCACTGCAAAGACTCAGTCTAAATTCAGATGTCTCAGTGCTAATGAAACATATTCAGAGCACCACGGAAAATTTACCTTGGATCTTTGTTTATACATAGCTGCAGAGACATTCAAGCTACAAGCAACTTTAAAACACTGTTATATTGTGTACTGTGTAGAAAGAAGTTGTTAGAAAAGAGAAGAAAGCTTCTAAAGTGGTGTGGAGAGTGAAAAAGGCTCATTGTGGTCACCACTAATTGTCCCAACTTAAGCAGAATGAATGTGTGTGAGAACAGAAAAACAAAAACAAAACAAAACAACCCAAACAAACAAAAAACCCAACAAACAAACAAATCAACCACTGTGAAGAAGAAATAGTTTTGGCAAAATTACGGGAAGGAGGGAGGGCAGGAGGCAGGGAAGGAAGGAAGTGGCGGAAGGAAGGAAGGAAGTGGCGGAAGGAAGTGGCGGAAGGAAGGAAGGAAGTGGCGGAAGGAAGGAAGGAAGGAAGGAAGGAAGTGGCGGAAGGAAGGAAGTGGCGGAAGGAAGGAAGTGGCGGAAGGAAGGAAGGAAGGAAGGAAGGAAGGAAGTGGCGGAAGGAAGGAAGGAAGTGGCGGAAGGAAGTGGCGGAAGGAAGGAAGTGGCGGAAGGAAGGAAGTGGCGGAAGGAAGGAAGTGGCGGAAGGAAGGAAGTGGCGGAAGGAAGGAAGGAAGTGGCGGAAGGAAGGAAGGAAGGAAGTGGCGGAAGGAAGGAAGGAAGGAAGTGGCGGAAGGAAGGAAGGAAGGAAGTGGCGGAAGGAAGGAAGGAAGTGGCGGAAGGAAGGAAGGAAGTGGCGGAAGGAAGTGGCGGAAGGAAGTGGCGGAAGGAAGTGGCGGAAGGAAGTGGCGGAAGGAAGTGGCGGAAGGAAGTGGCGGAAGGAAGGAAGGAAGGAAGGAAGGAAGGAAGGAAGGAAGGAAGGAAGGAAGGAAGGAAGGAAGGAAGGAAGGAAGGAAGGAAGGAAGGAAGGAAGGAAGGAAGGAAGGAAGGAAGGAAGGAAGGAAGGAAGGAAGGAAGGAAGGAAGGAAGGAAGGAAGGAAGGAAGGAAGGAAGGAAGGAAGGAAGTGGCGGAAGGAAGGAAGGAAGGAAGGAAGTGGCGGAAGGAAGGAAGGAAGGAAGGAAGTGGCGGAAGGAAGGAAGGAAGGAAGGAAGTGGCGGAAGGAAGGAAGGAAGGAAGGAAGGAAGTGGCGGAAGGAAGGAAGGAAGGAAGGAAGTGGCGGAAGGAAGGAAGTGGCGGAAGGAAGGAAGTGGCGGAAGGAAGGAAGTGGCGGAAGGAAGGAAGTGGCGGAAGGAAGGAAGTGGCGGAAGGAAGGAAGTGGCGGAAGGAAGGAAGTGGCGGAAGGAAGGAAGTGGCGGAAGGAAGGAAGTGGCGGAAGGAAGTGGCGGAAGGAAGTGGCGGAAGGAAGTGGCGGAAGGAAGTGGCGGAAGGAAGTGGCGGAAGGAAGTGGCGGAAGGAAGTGGCGGAAGGAAGGAAGTGGCGGAAGGAAGGAAGTGGCGGAAGGAAGGAAGTGGCGGAAGGAAGGAAGTGGCGGAAGGAAGTGGCGGAAGGAAGGAAGGAAGGAAGGAAGGAAGGAAGGAAGGAAGGAAGGAAGGAAGGAAGGAAGGAGGGAAGGAGGGAAGGAGGGAAGGAGGGAAGGAAGGAGTGGATGGGGCTCTTACTTGTACAGCAAAAGCAGTTTGCTCTAAGTGACCTTTTCAGTCTTACAGGAGGTCCTGAAGTGAATAATTTTGTCTTTTTTTCTTCCTCCCAGGTTGAGTGCAACACTATTCAAGAATGGTCTTTTCTTAAGGTCACACAAAACCCAACTTACTCTTTTGCATACAACGGGGAGCATGTCCAAGCAAGCACTTCTGTATTTTTAGAGGTGCTGTTTACTCCCAGTAGTTTTATTGTCAGCATCGTTTCCCTTGGAAGAGCCTTTATTCGTAGAGGGAAGTTGACCCTTAAAGAAAATCAGAAAAGAGAAAAAGAAAAGTTAAAAAAATTGAGCATTTTTACAACAAGTGGGTTCTTTCTACATTTTTCTAGATGCTCTAACGCATATATTGAGCTATAAATTACAGAAGTTGCACTCTGAAGGAAAATGCAGATCCCTTCAATCCATTGATGAGTATTGGCAGCCTGAGTTGTAGCAGTTGAGAAAAGGCAGATAAGAAGTCATTCACTTCAGAGGTAACTACTAGAGCTGGCAGAGGCAGGAAAAGCTTAATTAAACTTTGCTTTGGAATTACCTTATCAATGAAAGGCTATTTCAGAATAAACAACCCGTTAAGGGAGAATTGAAAAGCGGAAGTTTTTGGCTGTTTTGAGTCTTCAGAGGAAAACACCATTTAAAAAAACCAAGAATTTCTCCTGAGTATGATAATCATTCTCTTGTTCAGGCATGCTTTGGTGGTGTGATAGTTCTTAACCACAATTTAAAGGTAGATGTTGTCTTAACAGCAATGACAGATCCTCATTTTTTAGTGAGAATATTCAGGTTTCATCAATATTCATCTCGACTTTGCATTGACCATTAGCTTCTTGGTCATTCAGTTCATTTATACAGTTTATAAAAATTGTTCAAAAATCATAACTCAAAATTATTCCAATAAGCAAGATAGTTTCATGCTGTATGGAGAGATCACACATGTAATTACCCACATGTGTGCATATCTTTTTCCTGAAGAGATAATTTTCTGGCCTTTTCCATGTATATTCAGTGGAAACTTGAATTTCTCAAATGGAGAGTAAAATTAATTAGATTTTTTTCTGTATAAAAAAGTCAATATAAGGAGCTAGGAGCTACAAGGATTATTCCACATTGGTAATATAGTCATTAAAAAGACAAAAAATCTGCATAAACTGGAGATTAAGAAAACAGAGTAAATGATAAATCTGAGTAATAGAGTGACAGAAGAATGCAATGCAGCATTTTTAAAAAGATATGGTCACACTTAAACAGCAAGTAAAAGTAGAAACTGCATTTAAAAAGTATATTAGCCTGTAAAACATAGGAATTATAGATGCTAGAAGTAAGACATGGTAATAGTAAAAGGAAAAATCAGCATAAGATTTTCCTCCTAATTCCAAATCTATCAAATTTCTATTGAATTTGAGAAAGTTTCCTTGAATGTGCTGAGGAGCTACTGAGAGAAAGTAGATGGCTTTCAGCTGAAAATCTGAAGTACTGCAAATTAGCATTAATGTCAAAATTTCAGATCATCAGTCTTCCAACATTTGGAAATTATGCAAATGTGCACACCTCCCCCTTTGAATAACAAAGCAAGACAGCCATTTCCCACTCTTTCTGATTACCATGAACAGAATTGAGAAGCAATTCTCAACTGTCTTCCCACGTGTCCCTATTTAAAGCTTTCAAGTTTGCTTTCCCTGGCTCATGCACTCTTCTTTACTCATAATTAGTTAGAAACAGTTATTGGGAAACTGAACTGGTTTACCTGCTAAAAATAGGTTGTTCTGTCTTTTTCACTGAGAGGTCAACAACACTTGTTACATAAAAATGTTTGACAGAATTAACTTTAAAGAACGATTCATGATTTGAAGAGACAATAATAAAATATCAAGACCTGCATTTTGTGATACAGACAATTGCTAACACTTTGTCTGAACCTCAAGCAGTAAAGAAAAACTCTCAGGATCATCACTGGAGAAAGCAAATGCTTGCCAGAATTTGCCCAGGACACATTTTTCCTACTTCTAGCAGGAAAAGAGCCTGGAAACTCTGACAAGTTACACATCCCAAGAGTTAAAGTATGGGCCAAAGAGGACCAAAATTTCCCTTCTGGAGACATGTCATATGCAAAAAAAGGGGAATATCTGCTTTTAAGAACTTTAATTAATGCCTGTCTGAATTTACCCAGTTGGTGTCACCCTTTGTGACTGAGGGTGACTAAGAAGAAGGGGATGGAACCCTGGCCAGAAATAAGAAGCTGCTCACTGAGAAAGTGCCATTCACAGATATCAGATAAAGTTATACCACTTGTTTCCTAAAATAATTCAGCACACAAGAGCTCTGGGGAAACCCAGGATGTGCCCTGAGAGAATGGAAACAAAACAGAAAAGCCAAACAAAATATGGAGAAGAGGGAAACCTACTGCCAAGAAAGGATCTGAGGTGATGAGTGGTAGGCTTAATGTTAATTCCATACTTCGTGTCTGTAGGTTTAACATAAATTATGAAGGTTGGAAAAAGAGGAGATGGTGAAATAAATACATTAAGAGTAACCAGCTAAGACCAAAGAAAATAACTAAGAGATCTCAGCCACTGAAAAATGAAACTGATGGGAAAATAAGGGGGGAAATTTGGACTTTACACATTATAAGCTAAATGGTACCAGCCTGTTTGGACTCCGCACCAAGAAGACAATCACACTTCCCAAAGGTAATATACAAGTTCTAAAGCAAAACTAGACTCAAAAAATAACAAACAGAAGAAGCACTACACAAGGCAACATTCTTAGGTACCAAATTATTCACATTGTTTCTGAGAACTTTCTGGGAAGGATTAAATATGATAAAAGACTTTAACAGAAGCTCATATTTATACATAAAACCCATCAAGTTCAAATTAAGACATTAACTGGTTAAAGCACTTGAAAATAGAAACTAAATTCATGAAAATCAGTGAATAAAGCTAGCCTTGTCTTTGGCAGAAGCTCTCAACCTAATCACCAAAACACTACTTGCAATTTCTTCTTCCTCTGTTCAAATCAATCCTAATATGAGACCAGAACTCATTTTGAATTAGCCAGGTTCATTTTATGGCCTGAGTGATCCATAGCTATACACAGAATATCTGAATTGCTGACGTACTGGATGCTCTTCCTGGTGACCTTTTACCACATGCATTTTTTACAGCTGTGATCAGCTTCTCTGGGCAGCAAGTCCCAGGGTCTCAGCACCCTCAGAGCAAAGAATTCCTTACTAACATCTAACCTAAATCTACTCTCCATTTTAGGCTGGTAGCTGATAGAAAATGCTCACCTGGCATCTCTATTTTGACTATTCCTTTGCAAAACTCGGATCTGGATACACAAAAAATAATGGCATACCTGGTTCCCCAGATTCTCAGCCTGGACCTCAGGCCAAGGGGTTCAAAAAAGCACCCCTCATTTATTGAGTCTTAAACAAACCTAGGTCAATCAGTTTGAGACAGAAAATATGGGAGTACCTTTAATGTTTGAGGGAAATATTCAAAATCCTGCCAGACTGATATAAATTTTCAGGTTTTTAATTTCAAATCTATTTGAAATGGATTTTGAAATTTTTTTTTTGGAAATCAAGCAACAATAAAAAGTAAAAAGGTGATCTTACAAACTGATAGTAATATGTTACACACACTTTTAAATCTGACATTAGGAGCCTCTTACAAGCATCTATGACCTATGAAAGGATTTTGCATATTTAATTTCTTCTTTTTCCAATAAGCTTTTGGTGGAATTGTGCACATTTAATAATGATTTTGCAAGGGAGAAGTTTCAATGGAAAGCCTGAAGCTTCAGTCTGATTGCTTTACACTTTCATGAAATGGAAGAAGAGCAGAGTTTCTGCTTCAGTTAAGCTAAAAATGTATTTCTATTCTATCTTTTGTTTTAGCAAATGTTTTGTAACATGCATTCCAGAAAAGAATTAGCCACTTTTTAGAAGCCAAAACTGCTCATAAGAAATATAATCCTCCTCATACACTTCAATGTTATCTGCCTATATGAACCATAAGAAACTACTTGACCAAAATCTGGATGAGGTAAAAATTCCTATAGAGGGAAAGGGAATAATGTGATTTTTTTAAACACAAGGACAGCTGCTACTTTCCAATCATACAAAAAACTGAGGGTTATGTACTTAAATGTTATGGACACAAATGGGGGCTCCAAAGCAGATGTCAAGCCCTAAACTTAACTGGATACTTAGCAGAAGTGAATCCATTTTGTTTCTTAATCATATACAGACATACTAATTATCCTATATCCCTCCTCTAAGATAAATGTGTTTGGCATGAAAAGCTCTTCTTCCATTTGACCAGTCTGAAACTGTCATGTGTCACAGAAAAAGGCAAAGAGAAGTTATGAATTACATTTTGTATTCCATTGTAATTTAAAAACCCAACCCAAAAATCAAAGCTTTTCAGACTTGTGGCCTTTGTTCAGTTCTAATGTAATCAAGCTGCTTTCAGATTTAAAATACAATAAACAGTGATGCAAAATACCAAAATTTTCAAAGATTACAAATATATCGTTCTCAAGAAGCTGAAAGAATTCCATATCACCACCAAATCATAAAAAAAAGCGTATTTCTCTCTCATCTATTGCAAATATGTTTTATTTTCATGCCATTGCCTTAAATGAATGTTTTTTGAGTGTGAGACAAACAGTTAATAGGAATCCTTTACCCTAAAACTCCAGTATCAAATTAAGGTCCTCATTGTAAAACTGTAGATCCTTCTTATAAAAAACCAAAAAACAAAACAACAAACAACCAAATAAAATAGCCCCCCCCAAATCAAACAAACAAATAAAACCCCAAACTAATAAGCCCAACACTTTTTACCTTTTTTGGCAAAAAAAGCCAAACCAACACTTTTACCTTGCTTGGTAAAAAAAGAACTTTGAGGAAATGTTACAGTAGGTTCTCAAGCTGGATTGCAGATGTACTAAAGGTAGATCCAAAAGGTGGAATTCCTCAAAAGAAATACAGAAATACAGCCTTTGGTTGTATCTGCTTTCAGTTCCAGCACTCCTGGATACTTCCAGTGAACAAAAGCTTAGTTTATTGTCAGAAAGTTTATTCTGTCAGACCAGACTTACCTTAGTCCTATATTTCCCTTCCTCTGGCTGTCCTATTTCTTTCTCATTCCAATCTCTCTAAGTTTCTGTGAATTCTGTGCAGTTTAATTGGCTCAGAAGAACATCCATAGAAAAAGATGTGTGGGGGTTTTTTTTGGGTTTTTTTTAAATGAATATTGGATGTGTAATATCTGTCAGACAAACATATATCAAGCACAGACCAAAACTCACTTCTCATTCCAGTCAGCCAGGAAGAAGAAGGATCTTTTAACTGGAGTATTTTTGCAAATCTTCACTTGACATATTGTCTTCCCAGCATAAGTTAGTAAACAGGAGAAAGAGAAAACTTTGTAGCTACAAAAGAGAAAAAAAATAAAATTAATTGTAATATACTATGTCAAGCACAGTATATTTGGACTTAACCACTCAGGAACTTATCAAAGTCCATTCTTACATGAGAAAAGGAATTATAATAATTCATATCATATTAATGTGTATGTGGAGGGGTTTTTAGGTTTTTTTGATATTTTTTCCTTGAAGTTCAGAGTTAAAGAGAAGTCTGGGTTCTGTTCCATGTTTCTGACATTAATTTTTTTTTTCCTTATGGCAGCAAATGAAAAGTTGGACATAAGTGAAGTGTTGGTACTTGCTCATCATAGAGTCAACAAGAAATCTCCCACCTGCATCCAGCTCTGGGTCCCCCAACACATGAAAGACATGGAACTGTCAGAGCAGGGCCAGAGGGGGACACAAAGATGCTCAGGGGGCTGGGGCATCTCCCCTGTGAAAACTGAGAAAACAGGGCTTGTTCAGCCTGGAGAAGAAAAGGCTCCAGGGAGACACCAGAGCACCTTCCAGCAGCCAAAGGAGGGATATTTCATAAAGGAATGCAGTGAAGGGACAAGGGAAGGCTTTAAACTGAAGTTGGTTAGATTTAGATTGGGTATTAGGAAAGAATTATTCCCTGTGAGGGTGGGGAGACCCTGGCACAGGCTGCCCAGAGAAGCTGTGGCTGCCCCATCCCTGGAAGCATCCGAGGCCAGGCTGGAGCTCTGAGCAACCTGGGACAGTGGGAGGGGGCCCTGCCCATGGCCAGGGATGGAATGGAATGGGATGATCTTTGAAGTTGTTTTCAACCCAGGGTATTCTATGATTCTATTTATTCTTTCTCTTCCCAATCTGTAAAAACCAGATTCATACTCAAGGGAATATATACATTTTTTACAGCAGAAGCATTAAAGCCCTCTGAGTTGGCCTTCAGAAAGTGAATTGAGCAGCTTCAGAGAGAAATTTAGGTCTGGGAATATCTGTTTCATATTATTCTTACTGAAATCTTTTAAAATATTAGTCAAAATAGATTATAAATAACTAATGTTCCTAATTAGTCTTGTAACTTCCAGATCTTCCTGCCAGGCTCAGCTTTAGATCTCATTTTGGACAAGAATGATGAATGTGGGAAACAGACAAATGTGAACAGGAAATGTGAGGCAGTCCCAAATTGAAGGTGCCTGACTTTACCATATTTATAAGAATGATGGTTTATCTCTTCCAGAACATTCTAATATATTTTATAATTATTGAAGCAGATTTGCTTTTTCTTTTTTCTTTTTTATTTTTTTTTTAGGTTGAAAGAAAATTATCTGTAATCTGCAGTACTTATGGGGTGCCATTTCAGAGAAGAAAAAATTACCTTGTAGAACTAGGAAATACTTCCCTTAGAGCCTCAACTTTACAAGGAGTTGGAGGATAGTTCAGGAAATAAAAAGTTTTAATTCAATCAAATCATTAAGTTCTGCTATTTAAACAAAAGTACTGATACATAATATATGTTATAATGTGTATACTTTCTTATAGAATACATTTTATACATTATACATATGCAGGAATATAGACATCTTAAAATACATGTTAAAACAGCTGCAAGGTCATAACTTATAACTTTTGGAAAGGGAACATGATGTCCATGACACTGCCAGCATAATTCATGCAGTGCAGAAAAATAAGACTGAGGAACATGCATGTGAACAATTTCAATAAAAGAACTTGAGGAAACCAAGAGCAGCAGTTTATGTTAAGAAGTCCATGCTAGTTATGAATATTGGAAAAACTGGAAAGGGAGATTAAGAGGAAGAAAGATTCTCATTTTCATGTGCTTGAACATAGCATTGAAGTCATCAGTGGCCTTTAGGCTATGGGTAATATCACATTTTTCTGGTAAAACATAAAAAGCAGTGGGAATGGTATAAACATCTGAAACCAGGAGAGTCATTATAGCTCTGTATTTCTTACCTTAACTAATGCAAAGTCTCAGATTTTTGTTAAATGGCTAATTACAGGCAATGCTGTAAAGTACAGTCTCTTGCTGACAGTATAATGCAAATGATTCCACAGTCATTTGGGACTGAAGGTAAAGAGGGAGCAATGGGAAAATTAAAAAACTTTGAAAACAGTTTTTTGACTCATAAAAATAACTCTACCAGACTGTGTTCACCTGTCCCCCTTTGATCACACTGGAGTTGTAAGAGAACACCAGTTTTGCTCAGGCTTGACAAGACTAGTTGTACCAAATCAGCAATGCAGAAGAGAATATTTCTATTATCTTTTTATTATGTTATCTCTTTTTTCTACTCAGGCTGCATCCATTTGTTCTCCTGTGCTATGCTGATAGTAGGAATACTTGGATCTCTAAACTTTAATCACATCTCTGAAGGGCATCACCAATTCAGCTGTTTGGCCACATGACATGCTTTGAACACACCAAGAGCAAAATTTGCCGAGAAAGCCTCACTGAGCTTCAAACAAAAACACCTCTCTGCTTAACTGGGCCTCCAGCCCTTCCAGCTCCTTGTCCTGCAGAGACCACACCAAGCCCCACCCCAAACACCCTTGGTGTGCATCACACAGCCTCTAACATTGGTGTAGGACCACCACCAAAGCAGGAGAGGTGAGCTGGTGTCTGTGAAAAATGACTCCTGCCAAAGAGACAACACAACACATCTTCTGAACCCTTACTGCAGCTCCTCCTACCTGCTCACCCAGGCTTCTGGGATGTTATGGGCAGCACAAACAGTGAAGCTCAGCTGGGAATTTAGGCTGATGTCTGCACATAAAGGGCTCCTGGGTGTGCTGGCAAGCTGGAAATTGGCATCAAAGCTGCTGCTGTAGACATGGATGAGGCGAGAGATGGCCATGGAGAGCTCAGTCACAGCAGCCTCTATTAACACTGAGAGGAGACAGAAGAATAAATAAAGGTTAGCAATAGGTCATTTATAAAGAACTATATTTATCCTAAACCATCATTTATGGCTTTGAAATGCCTCCTAATAAAATTTAATTAAAATGACATAACGTACAACTGAAGCCAATTAGCCATCTGTGCTTCTGAAACCAGCCTTAGCTCATTTCTGGTGTATCATTAACAGACTTTCACTACAGTGCTTTCAAATTAAGGCATTTTCAAATTAAGGCATTTTCAAAGTAAGCATTTTCAACTTCAGCAAGCTACTATGTACCTCAGATATGCCATTTCAGTCTCTGAATTTTTGTGCTGGAAGGATTTTTATTCAGTAGGTATTTTGTCATTTCAGCAGCTAAGTAGCTACTTACTTCAAGGGAACTGGCAAGGCAGCAGTAGAAGGGAGAAAAGGCACTGGTTAAATATAAAGCTGTTGCAACTGTAGGTAAACAATTAATAAAACATATAAAACAGCAGCCACAATCAGAAAAAGACAGCATTCAGGTGGTCATGGAATGGTGGTAATATTACAAAAAAAATGGACACTGAAATACATTATACAAATAGATATGAAATGCAGGCTGTACCCTAACTTATACCACACCTTTATTTATGTCACGTCCTCTGGCTTCAGCTCTGCAGTACTGTTATTTTATTTTTTTTAAATTTTATTAATTTTTTTATTTATTCCCCCCCCCACCCCCGAAATTACTGGCATTTATCCATCTTCTTTCTCTGTTTTTGGAGTAGCTTGCCTGATTGCCAGTGTAAATTCAAATCCCCAGTCCTGGCAGCCTCCATCAAGTGAAGAGAGCTGTTAAGGGCACTCATTTCTCAAGCATTGGCTAGGCTGAGAGAGAAAGTGTCAGAGTACATTGCATTGCTCCAAGATCAGGCTGATTTGTCTTTTCCAAGGGGAGAACCACAAATTCTCCTTTTTTTACCCTTCTAACTCACATTTTTCTACATGATCAAGAACATACTCTCACCACCTGTTACAGTTCTTGACACATTCCCTGGACTTGCCTGGCCACTGAAGTCAGCAGCTCTCAGCTCACAGAGTCTATTCAATAAAACAGAAAAGGAAAGGAAGAAACAACACAGGAATAGGAAGCCTGAGACTTTTTGTACTTGGGATAGGTGCAGCAGTCCTGCCCAGCATCAGATTCAAATATCATCATTCCCTGGACTTAGCTATCTCAGTTTCCTGACAGAAATGTTTCCAAAACACCCTATCTTCAGTCAGGAATTTTACTCTCCTTCTTTGATACCTTTTACCTTTAAACCATCAACTACCCAGAAATATTCAGTCACAAAATGGCTTGCAAACAGTCCAAAGAAATTCATCTTCATTTCATAATAGACAAATTTTAATTATGTAACAACAGAAATACACATAAAATTTAAATAATTTTACATATACTGAGGTTTGCCTCTGAGAATACTGACAGGAAATTATTGCACATATGAAGGACTGGCTAGAGAACTACACCTTGTAGTCTTGAAAACTGAATCATTTTAGAGATCAACAGGTTAAAAAATCTCAGTCCTTCTACTCTCTCTGTCCACCACCTGGCTTTAATTGCCTTTTTTATTTATCCTCTTTAGTATTTTCAACATTTGTCATCCTTCACCAGAAGGGTTTTGAAAAAATCTTTGGACGTAGTAATTTTTTTCCCTAGAACACCATTTAATTCTCATTCCCAGTCCTCTTGGATGTGTAAACACTTAGTAACTGCAAACTAAATGTTTAATTTGCACTGAATTCTTTTACATGCCAAGAACTTACCCACACTGATCCACATGGAACATTAAGAGGTCCAGAAGAGAACATCAGCTGACTATTCTTTGAACCAGTACTTTATCTGAAAAGCACCACACTATTTTCATTAAGGACCAACAGATCCTTGGGAGATTCCATGTTTCCAATCTGTTCAAAGTGGCTGACAGGTAAATGTAATGTAGTAGCAAACCCCTTATTTATGAAAATTGGCCTATTGAAGTCAATGATTTCTGAATAGATTGAATAGAATGATTTCTCAGCATTTTCTCCAAAAGAAGGTAAATGGTAGTTCAGACTCTGTGAAAATGTACAGTTTTAATTCAATCTATATTATAAGTGGTAAAGCAACATCTCAGATTTTGTCTCCAGAACAAGAAGAAATGTATTCTATCTCAGCTAAACCACAGAGAGAAGGGGATATTCCATGAGCAAAGCATTCCCAAATAATAAAGTCAGGAGAAAACACACAATGGAGTACTTTCCATAACAGAAAATTTACATGTGCCAGAGAAGGAAGAGATTAAGATGTAAGGTGCTTATCACATCCAAGCTTCCCTGTCCATTGACCATGTTTGCAGAAAAATGATTCTCATGGTTTGCCTGAGTCTCAGAACTGATGTCAGATACATAAAAAGCAGACAAGCAGACAAAGCCAAACACAACCCTTCAAGCTGCTATAACAACATGTGAGGAGTGAAGGCAGAAATGGAACAACTGGGGGGCAATCAGTCCAGCTGCTAGCCAAGGGAGACAAATGAACTTCAGCATTAATTATCTAATTATTAGGCCATACAGAATGAAGATGTTTTCAGGAACAGAGTTCCTCAGGTTTAAACAAATGTCCAAGTATGATCTGGTCTGCAGGTCCAGGAATGTTTTCAACATTAATTTTCTTATTCTTGCTAGCTCTCAGTTATAAAACAGTCTGTGGTTTCTGTGCCAGAATCAACCCTTTTCCAAGCCCCATTCTTCAGTCATTAGGACCAGTAGCAATTAACTGAATTAGAGAGAAACATCTTGGGTAGTCTGTAAACATCCATTACTCACAAAACTTGTTCAGCATTTTCTCACTGTATTTTAATGAGCTGCTGAATAGGATATGGTAGGCTGAAATTATATCATCCATTCACGAAGCCAGGGAACTTTTACTGCTTTTTATGGCTTTTAATAAATCTCAGCTGAGGAAGGACTGGTGTTTCACTGATTTACAAAGCACAGGCCACGCACTTCCTACAGCAGATTCACAGTTTCAGCTACATCAAAACCTATTTTCTAGAAGGGTGTCTCAGGCAGACCCAGTATGTAAGAGACAATGAATGGACCACGTTGCAAAGTGAACCTTGACCAAGATTAATAATCTCACAACTCAAACCTCGTGATTTATTTCTGCTGTGAAATTATTTGCCATCAGCCTCTCACTCACTGAAGGTGAGGAGAAATCTGACTTGCAGAAATGAGATGAGAGCAAGGGAAGTGAACTTTAACCCCAGCTGCCAGATATGCTTATTTCTGACAGATTCCTGTTCCTTGTACAGGAAGTCTGAAGGAATAAATTCTACCTATAGTGAGAAACAGAACAATCCCCACAATCCTGGAAGTGTTAGTGAACACACCTAGTAGCTTATTCCTTACAGAAACCCACTTACATTTTCTTCTCAGTCCAGTGTTACAATTCACATATTATTTTATTTCCAGATCTTCCAACAGAGCAGGGACTTTGCTGTTACTGCACCAACAGATGATGTCAGTTCAGTACATGTTAAACACTCTCTCTGACCTGTACACTTTTTCTCCAGGTAAAACATGACAAATATCTGGTTGAACAGAATTTGGAATGAAAGCCTATGACCCTTTTGGCTGATTAAAAATAATTTTGAGAAATGGAGCTTGATTTTTTCCTTTCCAACTTATTTTCAGAGAGAAAAAAAAGAAAAAAAAAAAAAGAAAGAAAAAAAAAAAAAAAAAAGAGCAAGGTCCTGAATACAGTTTAGGACACACACACACAAAACCCCAAAACCAAAACTACAGAAGAAAACCCCATTTGACCTTTAGGTAAAATGCTAAGCAGCATTCATTAGATTACTACTGCAATAAGAAATAGGCAAAACATGAGAAGGCTGTAATTCATATGCTGGTGAGATGCAGTTTCCAAACACCAATATTTACTGGATTGTTTCCTCCTACTAGTTGAAGAATCCTATGGACTATCCCTTGAAAGCAACATAAAAATCTGCTGTCCTGGTATCAAAAATGTCTCTTCTCCTATATGGTTTATAATGCCTTGGTAACTTCTGTCTACTTTTTGTGAAGAACTGGGGTGTTGTTCTTGTTTAAACATTGTTCTTGATTAAAAAGCCTCTGGATATAGGGACAATATATCAGAACGCAGCACAGCAACAACTTAGAGGTGAGAAGCTGAGCTCTGGTTTGGAAACAATTCAGGAGAAAGACATAAAAAAATGGAATGAAATCAATAAAAATCCCTCAAGATTTTTTTCATATTGTGAGACAAAAAGAGTTTTTTCCAAAACAAAAATGTAATGTGTTTGTGCTAAGAAAGGAAGAGAATTTTTCAGCTCCAAAGGAAACCCTAACAAAAAGAACATTTAATTTTTCCCTTTTTCTCCCATTTTTTTTAAACTTTCCTGTTGTGAATGCTTTTATTATCAGGTCTAGAAATAAATATCAAATCCCAAGCACAGTTAAAGAAGAAACTTTACAGTCTTAAATGTAATGATGACTACATTACATGTATTGTAAGCATTACATTTCTGCATTGACTCTAAAAGATAACAACTCCAGCAATTCAGCTGGAAAAGGTTTTTGACTCAAAATCATCAGTTCCTGGTGCACACCAGACCTTTTGGATGAGTCCCAGAGAACTACTGATCAAATTCTGAAAGCTGCTTATTTATGTCTGATCTGGTGAAATCCCTGCCTGAAGTAGCGAGGCTGTGGACACAGAATAAACATTCATTCATCAGCTTTTGAGAGCCACACACAGACTCAGGTCTGTCCCAGCCTGCAGCCTTTTCATACTCTGGATTGCAGCAAACCCCAATGCTAAGTCTCTATTAACATGAGTAATCTTTATTTTCTGTGAACACTTGATGCTGCAGAAAGGTACTAATGTCTAGAAATGCCTATGGTTCCTCCCATTTAACGAGGAATAAAGAAAATATTTTGAGCACTTGAATATAATCTTCTAAGGACTTCATAGAGAGGAAAAAGAACGTGATCCAGACTTAGGCATAATGTGGATAAGTATTGCTTTATTCACAGCAGTGACATAAATTGTTCTACAGAGATAACACTGTTCATAGAGGCAGTTATTGGAACACTAAATCGAGGCTAGATATTTTGAATATAGTCTTGGACATGCTCAGTCCATGGTGAATGACTAATAATGAACCTCTGAAAATCTGTTTTAAAGAGAAAGGTTAAAGCAGTTTCTAAACTATTTTTTTAAGTAAGGCTTTAATTTTAATAGTATCCTTTATCTTTTTCTCTTTTAGTAGAGAGAAGTTATAATGAAGAAAACAAAACTCTTTTATATACTCAGGGTAATAATCATCTCTTGGGGAAAAAAAGGGGAAAGGAAACTGAAATTATTAGTTGGAGTAACAGACTGCTGCTCTTGCTGTTAAAATTTGATCCTGTTTTCTTCAAGATAAACATGAATACATACGAGAGACAAAAGGGAACAATACAAATGGGAAACCAGTCTGTCTTTTCCTTGGCCTTCAATTCCAGCTTCACCTGCAAATGTGCTGCTTGAGGAAGACAAGCACATGGATCTTAGCTTCCTAGAGATCTGGAAAGATTTAACAGCACTGAGCTAAGGCTATGATTTGCCTTTAATTTTGGGTCACAGGCTTGTGGATTTTTGCATGCCTGCAATCCTAGACAGCTAAGTACAATGGAGTAGAAAAAAAAAGGTGGGAAGCACATGAGGGGGAAAAGGAAACACAAAGGGGAATTTGGCAGGAGCTTACAACTCACCACTTATTTGGCTTTTACTTCTAGCTTCAGCAGGTGAAAATATCATCTGGATTCCTCTCAAGGTTAGTGGTGTCCCTAGATCATGGTGTTATCATGGAGGTGGGCACTGAGAAGACAGGGACTAAGGAAAACTTGTGATGCCCAAAGGAGAAGATGTAGTATGGCTTTCCCCACTTCTGGGGAAAGAATGTTCCTGCAGATCAGTTTTGGTCATTGCACTCACACTTCGTTTTCCTCAGACACGTTCTTAACACCAGCTTTGACATGTTGACATGCTAGCTCTTTAGCTATTACTATTATTATTATTATTATTATTAGTAGTAGTAGTAGTATCATTATTATTATAATTTATTATTATTATTAGTAGTAGTATCATTATTATAATTTATTATTATTAGTAGCAGTAGTAGCAGTATAATTATTATCATTAATTATCATTAAATTACTATTATGAGTAGTATTTTTATTATTGTTCATTAATTAATCATCATCAAATTACTAAATAATAATAATAATAATAATAACTATTATTATTATTACTATTATTATTATTATTATTAATCCTTTAAATATTTTTCTGATTTTTAGTCTATCTTGTTTATTTATTAGGTGCAGATGCAAGGCATGTGGCATGTTAAAACATACATGAAATTTATATTGCTTCACGCAAAAGGACAATTGGAAATTTGGTTACCTTGGACAAATTTCAGTGCAGGCTTCTCCACAGAATGACTAATGGCCTGGCAAGTTCTGACTTGTGATCAGTAAATTGAAATTTCTAATATTACACTACCAAAAGGATTCTGCAATTGTTATGAAATTAGGGTGTGCCAAAAGCAGACAGAGAAATCTTCACAGTTGAAGATTTCCTAGCATAAATAAATAGGTACAGAGAAGTAGGGAGTAAACACTGATTCCTTCACTGTTACTCAATAAATGAGATTTTCCTTGTGAGAGCTGCTGATTCAATGAAGTTCAAATTTGGAAATACTTGTAATCAGAGAAGTGTTTTAAATCCATTCCAACATTGTGTGGAGAAAGATGTTTCTAAGGTAGATGTTTATTATTAATTATTTCTAACACAAACAATTAGCAGCCATTAAGTGTGTTAAAAAAACACATGGGAAATGGGAATATATCCAAGAAGGAAGAGTCCTACAAACTGAATTTACCTTCTCACTTCTGCACCTGCATATTCTCTCCCCACTCTCCTGGCCCTTCAGCTGCTTAGCTTTTCCTGGCAGCTTAGGAATTGAATTGCTGTTTCCTTTCTCTGCTGCTCATGAAGTTGAATGATGCTGAAGCAAGCCTGGCATTTGGAAACCTCCATCTGAACCAACTCTGTCTTTGAAAGACTGCTGAAATCTCTGCAGCTGATTCACCTTTTTGTTGCCTCTCTGAGCACACTGCAATTGAGGAAAGCAGAGAAAAGAGAGGGAAAGAGCATCTCAGAGGCCACATTTTCCTCAAACAAAATGGACAGAGGCACAACCCTTCCACAGCCCAGCCCAGGGCTCAGCTGGAAGGCCCTTTGGTGGAATCCATCCACCCAGCTGCATTTGGGCAGCCACAGAGGGGTAGAGCAGCACCTGATGTGGCAGGAGCCCCAATGTGGCTGTTCCCTTCTCAAATCCAACCCCTGGCAGAGCAGACCCCTGCTCATCCCTTGGTCTGAGAGGTGCTAACAGTGCTGGACACCTCTGCTGGAGTCTGAGACACAGAGTGTGTGCCCTTGTCTCTGATGCCTGGCTCTAACATCCAGGAGAACACTGAATTTCATATAACATGAAATTCATGAGCATGTTTTCATGGTGTTACATGAAAACAGCTGTTAAAGTTAGATAGAAAAGCTAAAAGTGTGAGTGTATAGATTAGAGAGTTTTCTTAAGTCACTGGGTGAAAAAGTTAAAGTTTAGAGAGCATAAGACAAGATGAAGGATTTAGACTGTTGTCTCTTCTTCTTCTTCATTTTTTTCTTCTAGAGGTTTTTGGGTAATAGTGAGTGATTGGACAGAAAATGTCGCAGTGCAGCACACAGGTGATGGGTCATTGGGTCATTAAGAAAAATAATATATGTGTCTATTGTCAATTGGATAATAATGAGTATAAAGATAAAAGAACTGTGTATTTCAGGGCCATTTTGTGCCATCAGAGCCCAAAGTGTGCCAGGTTGTAGTGAATTAAACTTGTGCAGAAAGTCTGGAGAGACCTTCCAAGTTTTGTGATAACATCCTAACAAACACGAGAAACAAGATCCTGATGAGCTTTGGAGTTTTCTTTGGACCCAGAGAACTGAGATAAACAGAACTCCCCGTGAGGGAGTATCCCAAAGGAGCCCAGCCCAGAAGGGACTGAGAAATCCACATGTGAGAAGAAATACAGCAGAATCAAAAAAACAGATTAAAAAGTTATACACTTCTGAGCCAGTGGGAATTTTAAAAGGCAGGGTCTATAATTTTGTCCTTTATTGTTAATTAATGTACTTTTCTTATGACAGTCTATCATTAGACATTATTTATACAGCAAAAGATCACAAAGAACTAAAGCTTACAGAGGGAGGAATTAAAGTTATTGGAGTCAGATGAAAAAGTCATACAGAAAAATAATTTTTCAGGCTTCCATGAAGTTCATTATTTTCCCTCTTCACCACATAGAAAGTTGTGATTAAAGAAAACTACCATGACCACCACCACCTGTACTCATTCCTTTCACTCTGCTACTCATTCTCCATATTTGAGTCTCCAGATTATTTTGTGGAAATGCTGTTTTATTTACACTTTTAGACCACTTCATTTTCAACTTATCATAATTACCTTATAATAAACCTTAACATGTAAACATCTGCAATATGCCCACTCAAACAGTTTAGTAAAACAAACAAATAGCAAAACATGTGTTTTCTGGTGATACATCTTGAATTAACATAACTTTTAAAATAACACCCTACCTTTGCCTGGTGTTTCCACACTTTGAAGAGAATTCTATAAAGACAAAATCAGAGGAAAAAAAGTAATCAGTCACTTCAGAAAAGAAGTGTAGAAGTTATAATGGTTGTAGGAGTAGCACTTGTGGAAAATACAGTGGAAAAGGGGAAGGATTTAGATTTATCTTAATGTTATGATGACACGAGACATGGCTGGGATTCAGAGCACCAGGACCTGCTTCCTCTTCCACCTCAGACAAGGCACTTAAGACCTGATTTCTGACAGTATTTGGGCATGTCAAGGTACAAAGAAGCACTTATCCAATGTTCACACATGTTCTCAGCCTCTGCAGTGCTACAGCAGAGAAAAGAATTCCCTCTCAAGCCTTACACAACCAGATGTGAAGCCCACATGGGCAGAGTCTTGGCATCCTTTCAAAGGTGAGGAGCAGCAAGCCTCCCCTCAAGTGCCCTCCATTTCACCTATTCCTGTTCCAGATCAGTGAAAATAGCTGTGCTTTTCAAAGGCCTGGGCTCAGGCAGCTGACCAGAGGTGGCCAAAGGGAAATATCAAGTGAGGGGAGACCTCAAAGTGTTCTCCAGCTTCCTCCTGAGGGGAAGTGACAGGCACTGATGTCTTCTCTCTGGTCATCAGCGACAGGACCCAGGGGAATGACACAGAGCTGTGATCAGGAGAGCATAAGGGGATATCAGGAAAAGCTTTTTCTGCCAGAGGGTGGCTGGGCACTGAACAGGCTCTCCAGGGAAATGGTCACAGCCCCAAGCTTGACAGAGCTCTGGAAGCACTTGGATGATGCTTTAAGGCACAAGATGTGATTCTTGGGGTGTCCTGTGCGGGGACAGAAGTTGGATTTTGATTATCCTTGTGGATCCCTTTCAGCTCAGCATACTCTACGATTATGTGAGTCTGTGCTCAGACTTGAATCCACCAAAGCAACACAGAAATAAGTAGCAAAAATCTTGACTAGAGAGACTGGAAAGTTAATTCTGCATTTCAGTATTGCCTGTGGCTTGCACTGTTTGAACCCACATCCCTGTAAGGTTTTCTGCCCTTTAAAGTCATTAATCCCTTTGCAGTGGGCTGAGAATGCTTTGTGTTAGTACATATGTATTCAGCATGATGCTTCTTAAAAATTACAATGCATGCAGAGGTGGCAGAAGAAGCACAATGCTGGATGTTCACTCTCCCTCTGGCACCCAGCTTGGAGCTGCCAGCATTTGTCTGCTGAAGATGAACAGAAGTAGTCAAATGCTTACTTGAGGGGAGAAAAGCAGCATCCAGGCTGAGAATTATGTTTTCACAATCTTCCTAATGCAGTGACACAAATGGGAACAGAGACCTTTGTTAAATTCCTGCAAATTTTGGGAAGTAAACAACATTTTGGCACCGTACTTATAATTTCAACATAGTATAGCACGCTTAATATATATAGTGGATTAGTGCCTGTTCTGGCAGGATTTGATCTCCTAGGACTTTTTGTAAGCTGCTGTAAGAAAGGAATGGAAAAAAAAAAAAAAAAAAGGAAAGATGAAAAACATTTATTGTGCATCATGCCCAGAGCCTCCCCTGAATGGATTTTAAAATCCCAGGGTTAGGTTGGTTAGAGAGTGGAATAATCACATTTACAAAGAGATGCAATCAGTTCAGAAGAAACCAGCACTGGTGCCAGTTGCTTTCATAATCTCTTAACCATGGCATAGGAATGCACAGTACTGGCAGTGAGGAGGCAGTAAGGAGGTAATAAGTACAATTTAATTAAAGACAGAAGATTTAAAGTAAGTTTCTTTGTTCTGCTTTGTTTTGTTGTTTTTTTTTTTAAACCAGAATTAAACAGAAGCACATTCAATTTTTTTTCTTTCCAAGTAGACAAGCACACATGTACAGATAGGTATAAACAAACATATACTGGCAACTTAGGTAATTCACACTGGAAGAAGTAAGCAGTGGTTTCCCTGAGGCTCTACATGCACCTGTGCCAAATGGACATGTTAAAAAAGATTCCACACAAAACCACACCATATATTACACTAAAGCATCAGGAAACTACGTGAAAAAGCAATTAGAACGTTTTTCTGGCACTTCTTCCTTAGCCAATATGTTATGCTGCAGTGCTTGAGATATAACAGCCTCAAAAATGTCTTTTAATTTGTGGGGCAGTTTACCTGCTTATCTGGGAATGGCATCTCTCCCTCCTAACAAAATATTTTGGTACCACACTGATAAACATAATAGAAACAATTCAAGCAATTTGGTAAAATGCAGTAATATTGCAGCATTTAATAATTTTGCCAGTACCCAAAATTCACATAAAAAAATGATCCTATCATTCAGTATGAGTTAAAATCAAAAAAGGGTTTGAGGGAGTTGGTACTCCATTGAATAACTGGCTGCTGAGTACTAATTTTGATTACATGTGTTGTTACAGACAGGAAAGCTGGTCAATTGTCTTTATTAATATTGAAAATATACAGTATTCATTTAATATCAATATTTAATATTTATTAATATTGACAAATAGAGATGCAATCTGATTTGTTACATTCATATACTATTCTACATGCGAGATAGTTGCATATAATGTGTAATGACTATTTTCAAAAAAATGGGACAGTGTTCAAGTTACAAAACAGGAATATATTTTACTGCTTTTATGACTTTTATAGTTCAGCTGCTGAGAAAGTTGAAGCTCTTTATGGAATCAAAGCCAAATCTTTTCTAGATTGCTGATATCTATTGACTGTCCTAGCAGCTAGTTCTCAAAGGAGTAAAAAGCCAGCAGCAGCAGCAGCGTTTGCTGGTGCAGGAATAGTTGGTTTATTTTTTTCCTGCCCCTCCACTTGTTTGAAGTCAGTATTTAGTCAGGTCTGCTCCAGCACAGAGGGAGGCAGAGGGACAGGGGTGTCAGCCAAAGTCACAGGCAGCTTTTACAGGAGGCTTTCAAGGAACAGACAAGCAGCTCAGCTAACCCAGCCTGAAACCCAGTGCTAAGAGAACAAAACCTCAATAACTTCAAAACTTTAAAGCATGAGTGGCAATCCTGTCAGTAGCTTTCCAGAGATATGTGAAGCAGCTTCTTATTGGATATTAGGACAAGAAAAATATTTAAGACTGTTCAATCAGGACCCAATCTTTTTACCATGCAGGAGAGGCTATTGAGGAACATTTTGCTCATTAGAGAGGAGCAAACAGGATCGTTATCATCAGCACTTATCAGCTGTAGCCTCTGGAGATCACAGCCAGGACCAGCACTCTGCTGTGATGGAGACTGTACACACAGATAAGGAGAGGATAAGTTCCTTGCTCTGAAGGGCTTATAATCTAAACAGGTAAAACAGAAAAAGGGAAGTGTGCTACTCTCTCCATGCGAAGAAGAACGTGGAAATTATTTTAGGGGAACCTATAAATATTGTCAATTCACTGGAGTTGGAAATTTTGCCATGCTGGAAAATGAGAAATAGGAAACAGGGAACATTTGGAGCAGAGGTTTTTTGTTTGTTTCTTTCCACAGCAAGACAGATCAGCTCATAATTTAATTATTTCCCTACTAATAGCACTTCATCTCAAAATAAAATCAATATTTGCATGACAATGACTCTGCAGACAAGCAGAAGCAAATATGAACATCTACAAAAAACCTAAGACATAAAAAAGATGGCCTTTACTCTTTGGGTTTTATCCCATTATTTAATTCTGCATGGCATGTGGGATTTTCTGACTTAGGATGAGCCACACTAATAGGAACTGATTTGACTCTTTGACCACTTCACCTATTTCTTTGCTCAGATTCAGAGAGGATAGGGCTGCAAATGGACCAAAGGACATATGAGCCAGTTATAAGAAGTAGTTTACACATTGGGTTCACAGGACTGACCTGAAAACTAAAAGAAAAAATACACTGAATTTTTCTTACCTCAAAAAAAAAACCAAAACCAAAAATGCGTTTTAATAAATTAGTCTCAATATATTTCTTCTGCTCTATTTCCTTTCTAAAACAAAGTTCTGTTACTTTCCTCCCTATCCTTTAACTAGACCCAGCTCTTTGTCTATCTCTTAAGAAATGTTCTGGATGGACAAAATACTAGTCTCAAGGACAAGACCCTGATCATCCTGATGCCTCTTAAGAGAGTCTGGAGCTTAACTGAAAAACAAATCACATGAATCCCTTGTTACTTCCCTTATTCTCTGCAGTATTTGCCCTCTAATATCCAAGAAGAGCTTTTCTTAAATTGATATTCTTATTTCCATTTGATTCCACATCATGCCAGATAAAATGTGTGGCAAAACAGATTCATTTATGCAGGAATTTTCCCCCAGTAGTGACTTCTAATAATTGATGCCAAAGCAAACATTACAAGATTTAGGATAATATAAAAGCAAGGTTTGCAGTGAAGCATGAACTAGAAGGGAAGCAAAAGAAGGGACTTGAGTGAATCAGCTGGTCAGGTCTGAGCAAGAAACCAAAAACCTTAGAGCAACCTTGGCTCTTCGAGTCTTTGGTGTTCTTACACGTATCACAAGCTATGGGGAAAAAAAAAATCATCAAAACCAACAATAAAGAGAAAGGATAAAAGTCTTGCAGACAGGTAATGGTCTGAATGCAAGCATTCCATACAGTCTGGTATGTTTTTCTAAATAGTATTTGCTGTGAGAAAGAATGATGAGACCATGCAAGGGCAGAAGAGAATTCCTCAATAACTTTTTTTTTTTTTTTTTTTTTTTGTAAATTATGAAGAGAGAATTTCCTTAGGGTGTGAAAAAAATGATCATGACTCACAGTTACCCCAGATTAAATCCAAGTGATTAATGGCTTGATTTTCAGGTTTGCTGAACACCTGTATCTCCAAGGTGCTGACTTCAAAAGAGCTTTTGGGTGCTCACAACTTCTAAAAATCAGGTCATAGTGGCTTGTCTAAGGTCATAGCAAAGCAGCTGATGACCAAACTGAGAAGGGATGCTGCCCTCCAAAGTGCCAGTTCACAAATATGCAGAAACCCCTGGAAAACCCATTTCAGTATTTTAAGAGTATTTCAGCTAAAATCAGGACTTTATGATGCTGGTACTCTTTTGCATAAATAGCAGGGACATTTCAATCTGAAAAACCACTATTTAAATGACATTTTTGGAAGATTTTTTTTTTTTTTAAATTATTGACATCCTGTACTAAATATCTGAAAGCCTAATACTCTGAAATCACATGATTTGTGATTAAATAGGTGATGTGTCAAAGAAGAGATCTGTATATTGAGTAGGAACAGGAAAGAACTGGAGGAGAATATCAGTTCCAGTTAAACACATGGTGAGTCTTGTGTTGCTCCTCAGTCACATCACACGTGGTCAACATTCCTGTTTTTGCAGTGCTTCCACCCAACACTTGTCAAGGGGAAAACATGTAGCAAGACAGAAAAATGGACTTGATCAACCAAAAAATTAGTGGTACCCATTCAAGTTCCAGTTTTAAAGAGAAAAATAGGAGATGAACGTGGATCTTTTACCTGTGCCTTCACCAAAGCACGGAGTTTGCTGACTGCATCAGTAATGTCTCTGGTTTCCACAAAACAGAGGATGCTGCAGATGGCTTTAGCTGCTTCAATCACATTATCAACATTATTCTGTAGGAAAGAAAAAGGGGGAGAAAAAAACCAAAACACTAGACACATAACATTTACCAGAAATATCATAACCTTCATGGCAGTGAGGGTGTAGAAAATCCTACTCTCTCAAGGAAAATTCAACCACCATGGTTTAGTCTGGCCACACTGAAACCACCACAGGCCAATATTTTCCTAAGGATGGCATCATTTCTGCTGAAGTGCAATTATCTCCCACAAAATGTGTGCTGGTCAAAACTACAACAAATTTGGTATCAAAGCCTGATTTTAAGGGAAAACTTTGGTTTGTCTGAACTCCAGAAGTGTATAAGCGCTGTAAAGGAACTTCTGAGGGGACATGAAGCCAAGTCATTCACGAGAATTTGGAGGTTTTGTGATTCTGAGAGTTTATCTTCACTATTATCTCCTGCTCATTTCTTCAGGAGTTGGAAAACAAGCCATGTTCCTCCCAAAAACAGATACTGTGTGGGAGGCTGCACAATCTGACACCTGTGGACTGAGTACTTTTGCAACTAGTTTTCTGCAAAATTATATATTTAATTAAAACTATGGAATCTTATTGATTGTAAATTTAGATATTTGAATATTGCCATATGTGAAAAAAAGAGTTTCTAGATGAAATATTTTTGGGGAATTAAAAAAATAATAAATTGATCCCCAAGGGAAGGAAAACACAATCTTAAATATCAAATACTCTATGTGCAGGAAAATGAATAAACAAACAAACAAACAAATAAATAAAAAATAATGGGCTTTCTGCATGGTTATATCACTTCATTAAACCTTAAAATGCATTCTCTGAACCAGCAGAAGCTCTCCTATAAATATTCTCCATGCTTCTGTACTGATAAACGTTCCTTTTAGTGCACTAAAACATGTACATGTCAATGTACCCATAAAACCATTTCTCTAACTCATGCGTTTCATGCCTGAAAAATAAAAATTGTACCAAGATGAACTTTGTTTTCAGGCTTAAGGTCTATGCACAGACTGTACTAACACCTGTCATCATTTCAAATAAATATAAAAATATATTGAATTTACTAATTCCACATTAACTGCTTCTAGCAGAACTAAAGCAGGAATGAAATACATGAAATATCCACATGGTCAGATTATTTTAAACATAAGTTGTTGGGGCTTTTTTCAGTAATTAAGGACAGGAACACCTTTTCCCACTACAGGTTCTAGAGAGGAAAGGGCTGGCTGTGATCTCTTGAGAGTTTTAGACCCTCCCTTGGGCTGAAGTTGATTGACTGCTTGGTGGTATGGCCTTGCTCTGTGTAACACTGACAACTTCAAAACATCATAAATGCTGGTTTACTCTGAGATGTTGAAGAAATAAACAAGTATATGTGTCTGTGTATATATATATTTACTATAGAGAGCTTGTAATTAATATTAAATATCATTCCAATCTTGCATTTGATTTAAAGAAGTTTTAATTTAGCATTTTTCTTCTTCACAAGCAGAGATGTATTATTAGAAGAAGGAATTTTGTGTCTATAAATACAGTTATGCAGGGTAATTTCTGAGCAGTAACAAGAAATAGACATATACAAAAGTAACCCTTGAGTAGAGAAAAAGCTCTCTGGACGGAGAAAGATAACACAAAAACCCAAACCCACCCACAGTTTATATATTTTTGTATGTACATATAAATGCTATTCCATAAAGAGAATTGGTATCTTGAGGAATGTATCAATTTCCGTTTAATTCACTATTCTGTTTATAGATAAGCTATCAAAATATTAATGTTTATAGAAGCTATTTTATCATACACTTTATTTTTATGGTAGCTACTTCTAAGGAGCATATTACAGATGAAGAAGAGAGAGCACATAAAATTATGTGATACTGAATACTATGCATGATGACTTCTTACACATTATATCTCTGCTGGGATATTACCATGTAAAGAGGTTGTTTTTTTTTTTCATGTGTAGATATATGACACTGATTTTTGTCCCAAAGAAGGGAAGATGAGGATTCATTTATTACACAAAATCTTACATTTTCTGAAATTCCAAAAGGACTACAGTCAACATCTTGTAATTTTTTCTCCTTCTACATATTTAAATACAGCAGAACCTTAGAAGAATATTTTGGTGTTTCAATAATTTATATGGTAAGAAAAAGTTATTTCACTCTACAACTTCTACACTCTGTATAAAAAATTTACAAAGCCTTCTCTCCAGAAACAGTACATTTTGAAAAGATTTCAAAATGAGGTGCATATAAAGTGGTTTTCAGGCCAGTCAAAACTGGCTGCTTATTTGACAGCAGGTATTGTCTGAGAATTACATTTCAAAATTTACATTTCAACCCTAACAGCACCAATCCCATCTTTGTGCCAGACATCTTTATTATCCTTTTAAAATTTTTGTTTTATAGAGTTGCCACAGATCTCAAAATTAATTTTCCTTTTATTTACCATTATTACTAATTAAATTAATAATGATAGTGGGCTTGTCCCATAAGTCAAAAGTATGGGTATCTCCATATCTACAGAATAATCAATTTGCAAATAAATAGAAGAATGTGTAAAATATTATTTTATTTTTTTTAAGCTGAGGATGTCAAGGTGTGTCTGGTTAAAACTGAATGCTTCAGGAACTTCCAGCTGAGTCCAGAACTTCAGCAGTTACCTGTGCACTTAATTTACAATATATGAGTGGCTCCCAGTGTCTGAAATTCCAGAGTGTGCTGAAGGTGGATTGTGGTGAACCAGAGAGGAGTAACAACAATCCCAGCAATAATATCAATCCCAGTATGGGAGTAGCTTGGGAAAGTGACAGAATTACTCCTGTGCACACCTGGGGTAAGGGGCAGTTATAATGACCCCAATTTCACACCTTCTTTAAGCAATCTAATCAGAAGTCAGAGAAAATAAGTAAACAAGGATTCAAAGACCAAATAAAGGGTTTTCATTTTTTGCCTTGTTTACTACCTATTTATAAATATTACTTTTTACATTAGAGCTCCATAATTTTTGGAGCCACTAATTAAAGCAAATCATACTTCATGACTCCAGGTTTGAAAAATCTCCATACACTGATGCCTCTGAATGAAAATATCCATGCTATGACCTACATCATTAACTTTCAATCCTGCTCTTTTAAGCAATTCCTATGAACTTTATTGAGTGTCCCTGAGTAAAGAAGACCTTATTAAAAAAATAAACTACAGAGAAATTTAGCTCTAGACACACACATATTTGTTGGATGGTATGAATATTTGAAAAATGTACTTTCTTCCCTTTATAAAAAGTTAATGGTTTCAAGAAATTGCTTACTCAATGTAAAAATCTTTAGAAAAAAACAAATTTAGGAATGCTTCATTATAGGTTTGAGGAATATCTGTACAGGGCCAGTTGCAGAGGGTGGATTGCAAAGTCTCATTAATGTTGAGGTTATGGCTTTTCCTGAATTTAGAACCCTCTTACTTTCGGCCCTAAAATTCCAAGTGAATGTGAATAACGACCCTGGCGGGTCTAGTTCAGTAAAGAAATATACATGTGCATTTGAGCTTGGGGATCTAACTTTTCCAAATGGTTATGACTGCATCACATTTTATACACTAAACACTTCCCTTTGAGATGATGCTTACAAAGGAAAATTCAGCAAATACCTGCACAGTATCAGAGCCAGAGCTTTACTTTGTAGCTGGGCAAAGTTCAACAGCCTCTAAATTTGTATTTTGCATTTTGAAAAAGTGTCAAAGAGTTCCACAAAATAGAAAATGTTTGTATATATATATATATTATGTATTTATATATCTATCTATCTTTACATATATATATTTATATATATAAAATCTCTCTCTATATATAATATTTATATTTATATTTATATTTATATTTATATTTATATTTATATTTATATTTATATTTATATTTATATCTTTATATCTTTATATCTTTATATCTATATCTATATTTATATTTTTATATATTTATATTTATATTTATATCTATATCTATATCTATATCTATATATATTTATGTATTCATGTATGTGTCTGTATGTTTACGTGCATTTCTATACCTGTGTGTACATGTATAAAATTTGTATGCAAATGTATGTTTTCTGGCTATTCAAAATAGAAATAATAATGGATCAAGAATATCCAGGGATATTAAAATCTGAACTTAAATATAGGTGACAGAGTTCTGAAGCAAAATGTTAATTTTATGTTGAAATATAGATTTCAAAGAAATCCACAATTTAGCATAATGAGTTATAACTCTGGAAGGGATGCACTGGAATATCTCCATGCTACATCAGTATTCTCTGATTTTTATAAATCTTTTGTTCTTTCCAGTTTTAAACCCTAGAAAATCAGTTATCATGCCAGCTTGAAAGTCAGATCAAATCAGTTATCATGCCAGCTTGGAAGTCAGATCAAATAAACATGTGGTTTCTTCCATGCTATGACTCAATTTGTCCTTTAGACATTTGTCCTTAAAACATTGGGCAGCAGAGAAGATTTCCTAAAGGATTTTTCTTTCAAGCATGTAACATTCAACTGGCAGCCCACAATGCTTTAAAATAAAACTCTTGGGAGTTTTGCTGGCTAAACCTAATCTTTCAAATGAAAACATGCTTGCATATATATCCTAAATATGTAAACATTAGGCTTGGGGGTTTGCAAAATGAGGGACAAATTTTGCAGTTACATATAATGCATTATACCTCTACTAATTCCAAGTATTATACTGCCAACCCAAACAACTCTGGCTTTATTTACAAGTTCCTTGACACTTACAAACCTTTGATATTTTAAATTTGTAGCACTTTCTTCCTAACCTCAAACCAAGTTTTATTAAGCGAATTTATATCCTTTCGAAGTCAGATTAAGCAGTCTTAATTAAAAGTCTTCCTTAATTGCATCTAAGACAGATGAATAATTGGATACCTTTCATGTAGAGGTTAATGCTTTTCTGGTGTAACAAGCTGAGAACAAATACCTCATTTTGCAGCAGATACTCCACTTGAACTCTGTAGTTCATAATAACAGAGACAAGGTTCTGCCTGGAAATCAGAGAGAAAAGCAAACAACATCAAGTTAATAAGAATTAGATAAAGAGAACAGGTTTGGGTTTGTTTTCTGTTGGGCTTTTTCACATTCTAGACATTTGAAATAATTTGACAGTGATTTTATATTAGTATAAAATAATGCCAAGTGTGTATGTAGACATCATGCAATTGAGCCTGCTTTTTTGGTAGACATTTGCCACAAAGAATAGCTGGAAAGAAGTCTATTATACATGAAGATACAAATTTCCCAAGTTAAAGCACTCCAGTAAGTGATTTGCTGTTTCAATGTCTATTGAAATTAATTTCCCATTTATTTTACACTTTATGGTTAAGCAAGTGCTTAAAAATATTACCATAAAGAAGGATGGACTCAAGTACACGCTGCATTCTTACAGCTAGATTTGATGATCTTAAAGCTCTTTTCCAGCTTATATGATTTTATGACCCAATGCCTGCTTTTTCAATCACTTCCCAGACTGAAGTTGCATAGAATCAGATAAAACATCTGCACAAGATCTGGAAAATCTCGACACATCAAAAGTCCAGGCTAAGTCACAAGTATAAAAGTATGTTATGAAACAGGACAGTGTTGCTACATAATCCATGAAACTTAATTTGCACGCAGATCTCAAGTTTACATGCTCAAACTGTTTCAGCAACTGCCTTCCCTGTAGCATTTCCCAAACTGGGAATGATTTTTGATTCTGTAGACAGCCATACACCAGTCTGTGGCTCCATGCCTTCGTCATGCTACAGAAATTGCCACAAAATTTGTACAGGCAGATTGCTGAGTCTTACCAAAGCTTCACTAAATTAATTAGGATTATGAAGAGGAGCATACACCTCTGTACACCAAACTCCTCAACTGATGTTTCAGCTGTAAATCTCACACTTTTAGAACCACAGGCTCCAAGTGCTATCCCCAACAGATAACCAGATTCACATTTTTACTTTTAAGACGCATTTGTGTAATTTTCTGTGTTTCAAGAACTGTGAAATTCCTGCTGTTGTTAATTTGTCAGCTGGAACAAAACAAAAACAGGTGCCTGTGAGATGGTTGCTAAGGCATCTTCCTGTGCCAACCTCCTCTGTAGGGTGAAATCATCAGGAAAGGAAAGGGAACCTCAATTCTCAGTTTTACAGCTTGCCTAGCCCACTGATCAGTAAAAGACACACTATTATCTTGATGGCCACCAGAGGTAGTTGGTGTTTGCACATGCTTATATGAAAAACTGGAAATTGCAATTTAAATTCTTTCTTTGTTGTTTTTTTTTTTGGTTTTTTTTTACCCTATCACTTTATTCTTGCCTTTTAAATTCTATTCTTATATCCCACAATGATCTTTTATTAAGGTTCTTCCTCTTCAGAAGGCGTGTAAGAAATTTCCCCCAATCTTCCATTCCCATTGCAGTCTGGTAGCTGCAAAGTCCCAAAAGTATTTTGATTTTTTTCAGAGCTTCACAGCAAATCATCTACTTACAGAGAAGCTGTGTGTGTCCTCATGTATTTTAGCTGGGCTAGCTGAGCAATCAGAATTAGAATTGCAACTACAGCCCAAAGTACAGGTTTCATGGCACATTATTAGATTTTCATTATCTATATTACATGGCAAGAAAAGGAGAATCACTGCACTGAAATAACACACAGAATAAAGTTAGGTGGCCTTCCCCAGGCACACAGGGAACACCACAGTGCATTTCCCTGGAGATGCCAACTATTCCTCCCACAGGTAGTTTTGCCTTTACAGCTTTTTATTTCCAATCTGCACTGGCTTTATCTAGCCAGGCAGTTTGTGAGTGGAGCAGCTGCCTGGAAATTCCTCCTGTAATCCTGTTAAATCATAGCTAATACAAGTTGTCACTCTGCTTTGACCGAGTCTTCAGGCATAACATCTTTTCCACAGCCTTACCCAGCTTGAAAATATATCTGAACATATGAGCTTGCCTTGTCTTTTTGCATACAGGTGAGCATGTTCATTAGCATCCTTGGTCAAAGTGCAGGTTACAGAATAATTTCCTAAATGACAATGCTAGTTCATAAAATTAGCATATTTTCCATTATTTTATTTTGCCCTGGAGAATTTTCGGTATCAAGTAACCATATTTTTACCTCATTAATAGGAAACAAATCCAACAAGTTGTAATAATGATTGAAATGCCTCTACTAATGCTATCCTGAGTCTTTGTCTGCCAGATAACTAATAATACCCATATCTTATCACACAGACATCCTTCATACTTGTGCATCATTATAGCTGTGCATAAATGCCACATGCTTCATAATTCATAACCAACCCATGAACATTTAGTACTTCTTTGATGTTAAGGGCATTTTTTTAGCTTTTAGCAAGTCAATATGGTGCAAGAGTTTTGAAAAGGCAATAAGGAAGGCACAAACAGGAGACTCAGCTCCCAGCTGGTCAATATGTGAGGAGGATGACAAGTACATAGCATGTACTTGCAGCTTTCACTTTTCACTGAAAAGTTTCTCCTGGCAGCAGCACCTAGTATGGAGAAATGCTAGGTTTCCCTTCTAAAATGCTGTTTGTCACCATTCTGCCTCACTAAACAGTGCCCAAATGCATGCCTGGGCCCAGAGAGTTGTGGTGAATGGAATTGGGAGCTGGTCCCATGATTGTGCTCAGGCTTCAGAACTGGGCCCTTCACGACAGGAAAGACATTGGGGTGCTGGAGTGTGTCCAGAGAGTGACAGAGCTGGGGTCTGGAGCACAGTGCTGATGAACAGCAACTGAGGGAGATGGGATGGTTTGGCCTGGAGAAAAGGGATCCTGTCCTGCAGACATCCTCTGTGCTCCTGAATTTCACACACTTGTCATCTATAACATACATGTCTTCTGCTGATCTCTTCATAGCAAGGACCAGAATGGAAATTTGGGCCATGCTCCTAGGAAACCAGATGGGTCCTCAGCAAGCACCAGAATGCCACCTCAAACGAGGCAAACCCCTCTGTTTTCCTCCATCTGCTAAATGACAGGTGTGTCATTTAAGTTTATTATTGTTGGCAAAGTACTTTATAACACAGTGATGAAAAACATCGCAAAAAGTGTCAACAGCTTCTTTATCTAAAGTGGAATTTATCTAAATGGAATATAATTGAAAGTGAATGAGGAATATATCTCATTTCAGTGTTTGTCCATCACAGGTTGGCTTTACAATCAGCTTCACTTGACTGCCAAGTCAGAGGCTCATCATGGTTAGCTTCAAAAAAAAAAAAAAAATTAAAAAAAAGGTTTTAAAATTACTGAACTGTGAAAATATAGTCAGAATGAAGAGCAAATCTATTATTTTTACAATATTCAATATCAAAAATTCTCTAACAGTAATGCACACAAGAAAATTATGACTCCTTCAATCATCTTTGGGAAACCTTTAACAAAAACTTCAGTAATATGAAAAGGAGACAATTGGGAGAAATTACACGAATCCAAAAAACATTGATTTTTGCTAAGCAACAACTAAGGTCTGAAAAGAAAAATACTGAAGTATTGAACCAATTGTCTTTGTCTTTAGTGACATTGCTGTCCTCAGGAGTTCTCAGAACTGTTCTTTGGTGCAAGTAGGCTTTCTACAAATACAAAAAATTACAAACATAAATACTGCTGAATACCAGCTTACCGAATCAGTCTCCAGGTACAAACATCTTCTAACAGCTCATTCACACAAAACCTTCTTTGGTCATCCCCACACTGTAGAAGAGAGGTGTATGCTGACATATATTATTCTGATAAAGAAGAATGTATATTGGAGAGATCTACATGGTATTTTACAAAGTCAGAATGTTCTCAATTGTGTTCAGGATGTTTTAATCTGAAATTTTATTTGGTGAATATTTTGTGTTACACTGGGTGGTACTGTACAGGTGGGGGCAAGAGTGTTCAGGAAAACAAGGTAGCTGGACTTAGAAATAGAACTTTAGATTCAGTGGGGGAACAGGATATGCTTGAATCCAGGCAAGGAGAGTGGAGGCAGAAGCATATTCCAGTGCCCTGTCTACATGGGAGACATGAAGAAGGCAGACATCGTGGCCTAGGGCATACATCAGTTCTGCTTTGGTTTCACACTGAGGTTAGCCAGAGGGAGAGATGATACAGAATTAGAGATGAGATGTGAGGGGAAGCATCACCCTGGCCAACTGAGAGGCTTGGCCACTTGAGGGACCTTGAGGTATTTCTTCCACCAGCTTTTGTTGTGCCAGAAAATAAGGTGTTTAATTATGTCAGTAGCAAGTAGGTGTCCAGTGAAAACATCTTCATTGCTGAAGATGGTCCTTTGGCAAAGGGGTTTACAGAAAAGGAAGAGGGCTTTAGGGCTTGTTTTGTCTCAATCTTTAACACTATTGATAAGCCTCGGGCTTCCCAGTCCTCTCAGCTGGAGGAGCACAGCTACAGCAACAGTGACCTTCCCTTTGTGGACACTGGAATTGTAAGGGGTCAGCTGCAGTTGTTGAATGTTCTTAAGTCCACAGAGCCTTGGTGGGATTCATCCCAGACTTCTAAAGGAAGGGAAAGAAGAAGTGAAGAAAAGAGAAAGGAACACAGCTCCTTTGCCAGAGAACTAGTGCAACAACTGGATTATGACATCACCAATTACGGATCCAATCTGATGAGAGATTCACCTAGCAATGGGTTGTAATGTCACAGATGACTCAGCTGGGTCAGCTCAGGATTTTTCCCAGCCCTATCACATCTATGCAGTGTGAGTACCCAGGAGGTGCACTCTCAGCAGCAGAGCCCCCTCTGGGAAATTTCCCCCTGGGCAGGTGGGAGGCTTTCCTTCTTGAAGGACCTGGGCATTTCCACCATTCACCCCCAGGGCAGGCTCCATCCCTTTGCTTGTGTGACCCCGGTGTTGCAGCGCTGGCGAGAGGGAGCGGCTCAACCTCCTGAGCAATCCCCTCCTGCCAGAGAAGCTCCAGCACTCTGCACATCTCTGCTGGCAGGACATGGCATCTGCTGCCAAGGCAGACATGAGGCAGAGCAGCTCTGCTGCAAGCGAGGGCAGCCAGAGCCAGCCGCCCCGGGCAGGACGGCCGGAGGCAGCAGAAGACCCGCAGTGCCCCATCTGCCTGGGCCCCATGAAGAGGCCGGCCTACGTGACCTACTGCATGCACAAGTTCTGCCTCCGCTGCATCCGGCAGTGGGCCAAGAGCAGAGACAACTGCCCCGTGTGCCGGCAGCCCATGGAGCAGCTGCTGTACTCCGTGAGGGGCGACAGCGACTACAAGGAGTGCGCCGTCGGCCTGTCCGCCCGCCTGCAGAGGAGGGTGGCCACCGAGAGGAGCCTGCAGCCAGTCACCACAGTCATGATACGGGTGATGCAGGTACTCCACGACCAGGAGGACATGGCTGGCAGAGGCAGGTCCGTGGCCACCCAGAGTGCCCAGAGGCAGGAAGCAGCTCCAGGGCCCTCCAACGCCCATTCCCAGCAGGCTCCCGCGGCCTCACACGAGGCGACCCCACCGAGAGAAGATGAGCCCCTGGCTGGCCCTGCTGCTCCTCTGGAACCACAAAATGGCACCGAATGACTTTGGCTTCTCAGCATCCCCTTGTACTTCATCCAATAAACTACATGGTCCTTTCCGGGACGTGCGTTTCATGACCAAAGAATGTTTCTAGGTCCACAAGGCCTCGGTGGGATTCATTCCAGAGCACTAAAAAGGACCTAGCTGATCTCATTGCTGGATCCACTCAGTTCTCTACCAAAGGTCTTGACAGTCTGAGGAGGTCCTAGCTGACTGGAAGTTAGTCAAGTCATTTAAATTGACAAGAAGGGTGCAAGGAAATGGAACAGGATGCAATGGAGTGGGATGCAATGGAGTGGGATGCAATGGAGGGGAGAGAGGATATAGTTTAGCTGGTGGGTACCTACAATTTTCACGTAGTCCAACTACCTCACCTCATCAGGACTGACCATGAAAGAAAAGCCCATTATGAAGGACATTGTCCAAATGCCTCTTCCTGAGGGCCTGGCAGACAGGAGGCATCAGCCACCTTTCTGGGAACCCATTTCTCGTGTTTGACTACCTAGACTGTAAAGAATCACATATGTGTGATTGATAGGATCCAAAAAGGATTTGATGGAATACTGCAACAGGTGGGTGTATGTGAATTATTTACTGTCTGATTACATATGGATGATTACTATATAAAAGATCTGTTGAGATATTCATGTTTCTGTGACACTAGTTAAACTACAAACTTAGCAGAGACTTCTATAATGAAACATATTCCACATTTCAGGATTTAGAAGGATCATTCAGATAAGAGGAGAAGTCCTCCAGAGTACACTATTTCACCAAAATAAACTGTAGCTGCGTTACGTGCGTAAGTGTCTGAGATAGCTGAAGAATCCTAAAAATACAAAGGTCTTCCTATTTGCTTTTTAAAAGCATAATTTTTGCATCTTTTTATATGAGTTCTGAGGGAAAGAATGTTTTTTTCCATAAACTAAGTCTGTGACTTTCCAATGCATTTTACAGCCACGTCTTTCAGCTAACAGCAACAACAAAATTAACTGTGAGCTCAGTGTAGACTACATTGGATCCTTGAACTCACCGTGGCTCAAGCAGGTTTCTGTACACCTAAAGAAATGTATAGAACTATGTCCAGAGTGGAAGAAACAATGCAGGTTCAAGGCACTGCACTTGCCTTCTCTCTGTTGGGTTTTTTTGTGATCCTGATAGACTTGCTGGCAGTCCTGGCTGTGAGCAGAACTTCTCCTTTCTGTGCCCTGTCACAAGCATGCCCTGGAGCTGGGGGAAAGCTCTGAGTCTGTGACTTATTCCACCTCAAGAGCTGCTCGTGCTCTTTGCTATTATTAGCAACATAAAATAACTTCATGGCCTGAAGCTTTCAGAGCCGTGTCTGTCCCTGTAAAGGGGTGATCAATAGTTCACTTGGAGATCTTAAAATGTCACCCTTCCCACTTAAACCTTATTGTAGGGTCCACAAATTCTTTGAGATGCTGAATGTTTTCTAATGGCCTGAACTACACAATCTCTCTAGAAAGCCACAAATACTTAAATAATGGGAAAGTCTCCACCTTCTCTTCATAATGGGCCTCTAACTTCTATTGTCTGTGATTATGCTCACAATGTTAACTCGTTATGTCTGGCAAAATATTAACACTGATATATATGAAAATAAAAAAAGGGGTTTTGAACTCTTAGGAAATATCACTTCTTGTCTGCTTTAGTTCAAAGATTCTTTTCTGGAAGCAAGTGAGGCTCTTGTTAGAAATCTGTATGTATTCTTTGCTGCCTGCCCACTACACCATCCTGAGATAATCAGAAGGTGGGGACATCTGAAATTCTGAAACTGAAAAAAATAGGATAGGCAGAGCATTCCCTGGAATTTCAGAGAGTGCTATGGCTGATAAATCTCATACCTTAAAAAAACCCCAGAATCTAATTAAAGGTTACCCACTAACTGAAATAACTGTGATTCCACATAAATCCCCTGGCCAAATTTCTTGCTTGTAGCTGCTCAGCTGAAGAACATTTCCTGCTCAAAGCACTTCATAATAGAATGCCAGCTTCCCACAAAAGGAAAGAAAGCAAGTATTCACCTTTATTTTTATTTTTTTTCTTTTACAAATGAACTGTGAACATTTAGTTATTGGACAAAGTTCAAAAAGTGTCTGAGAATAAAAAAAAAATCCAATCAAAAAACAGTTGCTCATTTCTTGCAAATATCCACTTATACTGATTATTAAACATCATAGTAACTTGCATGTACAACCAGATATTTTTAACTATGCAACCAGAATTCAGCAGTGTTATGTAAGGTAAACAAAAGTCAAGAAGGCAGCCTCCAGGTGCCCTTGGTGTAGAGTTGGGCTTCCTTAGCACAGAAATCAGATTTGAAGTTTCCTAAGAGACTCCTAAACATAAATGGGTTCCAGTTTTGAAGATCTGTAGTAGTAGATGCTGACCTAGAGAAGGTGAATAACCTTTTTGTCTATAAACTGGTTAAAATGTTAAATCTATCTATCTATCATCTATCTATCTATCTATCTATCTATCTATCTATCTATCTATCTATCTATCTATCTATCTCTAAATACAACACATATTTATATATTTTGACCTCATCGTAGTCCTTTTTTAATGGTCCAGGTAAAATGCTGTATTGAGCTTGATGTTTCATTTATGTTTTCCTTCTGAGAAAACAGATATGAAAAGGAAGCCCCTACCCTTTTTTGCTAGACATCTGCCACCTGACACACACACTGACAGACTTATTATTATTATTAATATTTAGTTATTATCACAGCCATGCAAAGCAGGTAATTGTTCCTATCTGTGAACAGAGACAACTCACTGCCAGTGAATGCTGCCCAGAACTCCTGCTGGACCACAAACTTTGGGCTGGGAGTAAATCAAAAGTAAGAATTATCTGACCTCCTGAAATAAAACAGGATTGAATTCTGACAAAATGGATCTTTTTTTTCTGAAAAAGTAACCCTTGGTCTTTTTCAGTCATGTGTTCTCTACAGTTTCTCACTAGGTCTAAGTACAGGAGCAAAACACAAATTCTCCCCAGGACATTTCAGCTTCAGTTCAGCAATAATATATGCATTCTCAGGAAAGCAAACAATCTCTCTTTGATTATTACTTCAGGTTGCTATGTAAAAGGATTGTTGGAATTTCTTTCCTTCAGGGATGCTGAAGGAAAGGGGAAGCAAAGAAGGTTACTTACCGTTCGAGCCAAACTTTGCTTCAAGTTACCAGCATGGTGCAGGCGAAGCTGAATGCAGGTGGTTGCCTTGCGGAGACTTTCATGGCTTCCCAAAGTACAGTTGCTGCAGTGTGGAGGAAAACAACAAATAAATGGTTCTCTCTGCTTGCCACTTCCTTCTTTTTTTTCTTGCTACCTCTCCTAAAAGCACCAGGAGTTTAAATTCTAAGAGCAAAGACTGAATAATACAAAACCAGTTCTTGGCGCCTACTTCCGTGGAAATTGATGGGGTTGGTTCTGGCATGTTCTCTAGTAAAACAAAAAATAATTGCTTGGTTGTATCATTGACCATTAAGTTCTGGAACAGAACAACAAGGATACAGAGAAAGAATACCCTTGACAAACTGCACATGCTCCCAAACCTTGAGATTATTTATGCATATTCTTTAAACCCAAACAGTGCAGTATCCTGGTTATGAATGCACCACTACAGAATGACTTGTAGTGTCTGATACCCAACTCAAAAATCAAATATTAGCTGTAGGTCTGAAAATCACATCAAGACAGGTGAGCCTTGATTCTTAAGGAAGTGTGTTTTCACCCTGTGCAGCTCACACAGATGTGGTAAAAGCAGAGTTCATCTTTTTCTTTCTCAAATTATGTGCCAGCTAAGATCAGACTCACTCAGCTGGAGTGGATCCTACAAACTAAGCTGCTGGTCAAAAATGATCCAGCAGCCCATGACAGGGGAAGTCCTTAAACTTATTTGCCTCTTTCCATTTACCACTCTTGGCAACCTTTTCTGTTAGAACACAGCCTTGGTTTGTCACTCTTAAAATTACTTGGAGCAAAAATAATTTCATTTTTTTTTCCCCTTCACGTCTCATTTTAAAGAGATGAAATAATCAAAAAAATATTTCAGGGTTGAGGAAAACATCTTTTTGCATTTGAAAAAGTCCTTTGGGATTAATGGAAAAACAACAATGACTTTTACAAAGGTAAATTCATCACCAATTAAGTCAGTATGCATCATCAGTTACAACCTTGGTGTGCATTCCCTTAGATTCAGGAGGCTTTGTTGAGCCTTCAGCCACAGAAGCACAAAAAGGGATATACCATATTTATGCAGTTTTACAGCATGGCAAGTTGTTTCAGAACTCCCTGGGCCGTGAAGGAAAGATAATTTTTTGGGGTTGTCAAGGGCCATGAAAACTCAGAATTTAAATGTAAACTACATTTCTACTTAAAAGGTCTTTTGATGGAATGCCTGAATAAAAATGGCTGGATTTAGTTAAAAAGACAAAACCAAAATGCTCACCTATGAATAGATCATGGAAAGTGTGACTTAGATGAGACTCATCTCTCACATGGCAGCAAAAATCTTCAGCATAAATGAATGGATAAACTTAAATGTAACTGCCATTCAACACATCTTTAATTAATTAAAGAATTATAAGATTTAATTAATTAAAGAATTAATTAAAGAATTAATACATCTTTTAAATGTTCTGTGCTCACACTACATCGTAGCTACGTAAAATACAGACCCTCCATTGAGGCTGCAAAAGCTGTAAATGTATATATAGAATTCCTTTTTCAAGCAAACATATTAAACATCACAAGGGACAAGCTCATTTCCATCTGACAAAAATACCTAAAGCAAGGATCACCTTTGATAGCATCTCCATACAGCTGCAAAATTTCTTGATTTCAAGAGCAGAAAGTAGAGATGTAAGAGTGGGAGAAGTGAACACCAACACAGTGAAATACCTGTGTTGTTGAAAAGCATATCCCTGTTATAGCTAAACCCTTCTCAAATCCCTTTTCAAAAGTGAAGTCCAAGTGGCCAATCCCCAGTTCCTGAGGCATACGTTCTCTTCTGTTTCTCCTCATCTCGTCTGTGTTCTGCCTACCCACAGCTTTCCTGAAAGTTCTTCCTCTCCTCTTTCCACCTGATCATGTTTTCCTGGTGTCTGTAATGATGAACTCCATGGTTTTTATACCCTCTGACTGGGGAAAACAGTGCAGTGCAAGCTGCAGATTGTGCTCTAGGGGTTGGAAAGCCAGAAGCCCAGGCAAGAGGCCGTGAACAGGCACAGACTCTTTTCACAGCAAAGGGAATGTGACTGCCAGAGATCCCTCCTTAACTGGTCAGACTGGGAAGTTTCCTTAATATTTCAGAACTGCCCCAACATGTGTTTTTTACTTAATGCCTCACTATTCCTGCTCTTCTCATTCTGCCTCACCTTCAGCCTCTGGACAGGCATAGTAACAAGAATATTACAGAGGCACATCTCTGAGTCCTGAGTCACCTTTTCCTGATTCCTCCAGGATACAAATTCCTATTGCAATTCCAGTGAAAGGAACTGGCATAGCTAGATCAGTAACAATCTTGAACCACAGATATATAAAAACTGTCTTTTCCAAGTATAATTTTTCCTTGTTACCATGCTTCCAGGCAAAACAAGCTACACCAAGAGAAACTTAATTTTGTTATTATAACTGCTTTTACATTAGTGGTTTGTGTTAGTTTCTGCTGTGTCAAGCAGATCCTATCCATCAGCACAGTCTTTATTGACATAGCAATGCTGCCTGAAACCCTGCAAGCAGAAGTGGCCGTGCTGTTGACTTCATGAATGGATTTAATTTGCACAAACACAAAGAGAAAAGTTTTGACAGCTATTGTTACACAAGGGACTAGACAAAATGGATTAATGCCTCAACAAAATAATGTGGAAACCTGGTCGAGATGAAAAGTGTGCTACAAGAAATAGAAGTGTAGCTTTGTCACAGGTTGACAAACTACCTTTCAGCTGTACCCCAGGCAGATTTGCTACCATACCAGTACTACTAAGATAAAAGTAATATATCCCCTTTGGAGGATAACAAGATTATTAGTAACTGCTTTACAGCACTCTGAGCTCTGTAAAGAAAGCAAAAATGAAAGTGTTACAATCTTGTTAACTCAACATTTTTCCCCCTTTTTTTTTTTCTTTTTTTTTCTTTCTGGAATTATATGGAGAATACAGCTCTGATGAGAATGCCATGAAGAGAAATGCAGCCTTTGTCTTCAGGAGACGTGGCAATGACTGATCCAAGTGACTTGCCTGTGGTCTCCCAAAATATCTAAACACAAGAAAGGGAGAATCCCCATCACTTGAGACTCCCTCACTGCTTGCTTCCCCACAGCAAGGTTCTCTGATGTGCTGTAAGCTCCAAATCTTAATACAGTTCAATCAGACTATTTTTTTAAGTAACTCAGCTAGTAGCATCTTTGAATGAGAAATTTAATCTGCAGTGACAAGAGAAAATTAAGTTTATTTTTCACAGAGAACATATACATCCAAAGGTGCTTGCTTCTTATGATTTCAATCTGCATGATTATGTCTATGTCAGTCTATAATTAATAGCTTAAACTTCACTTTGAGTGAAAACCAATTTTTATTTAGATTTCAATTCCCAGAGAACAGAATTAGTAAGACAAAAAAAATGTCATCAATAAGGTCACAGGCAGGCGTGTTAGAAGCAAAGATAAGCATTTAGATTTTTCAATTCCATTCCTCTGCTCACTGTGGTGGCTGAACTGCAAAGCAATAAGGTAGCTGTGCAAATTATACCATGTGAGAGTGTGGATGGAACTTTAAATACTCTGACAACTTGGAATAAAAGGATGTTTAGAAATAAAGCTTAAAACTTATAATTTTTGTAGTACATTCCTTTGCTGATCTATATTGCTGCAACCTATTGCTAGCACAAACATCACTAAAATAATACTATTTTTTTTAAACATCCACATTCTAGTTTACACTCATATATTTTCTTTCATTAGGCATTTCAGGATGATCTGAGATTCTGGCCTGCTTTTCTAAAAATGGAGGACTGATTCATTGCTGACACGTGAGTAGGGTTGGTTTTAGCTAGCTGCTGCCATTAAGAGCCAGGAGTTATTTCACACAAGGTGTTTAAGCACAATATAATTTATCATTATATAATATTTTTCATGAAATGCATCATAAAATCATATTTAGGGGCATCCATTTTAAATATAAGGAAAGATAGGAAAGTGTGAGAGCAAGATTTAAAGGTGGATCTAGGTTTGTTTGATGGGGATGAAAAGGAAATCCTGCAGGTTGCAGCAAGACCAGGTTTCCCATAGTAAACACAATGAACTTAAAGACCAGAAAACAGATTCCAAATCAGAATTCTACAGATGGCTCTGTTAAATACAGACTGACCTGCAGTCTGTATGCTATCTTCTGGTATCTTTAAAATTTGGGTATTTGGAATCTGATGTTGTATGAGCTGGGCAGGATGTGAGCCCAAGGTTCTCTGCGTAGGAAGGGAAGGATGGACGATGGAATGTAATGTCATTGTGTAATGGTGTAATGGTCATTAGCACAGAGGTATTTTTCCTTCCCTGTCTCATTCAAAGCTAAATGGATTCTAAAAATCATCAAGTCTTTCAGGTGCTTCTGCAGGAGGTGGGCTGAAGCACTCATTAATACAATCCAATATAACAGTAAATGAAAGCTTTTGACAAATCTTGACAGAGCTGTCTGCTTCACTAAAGCACTCTGTTCTGAGAACAATTCACCAAATCACCTTTTTGGCTTCACTTCAGGTTTTTTTCTGGATTACAGTACAGCAGGAGCAGCAGAGTATTTATTCCCTTTGCTGCCTTGGAACTTGAGGAACTTCTACTGCAATTCACCCGTGAACAGACTCCAAATACTTTTCTGGGGAAGAGATGTGCACAAGTGTATAAAATCACTCTGCTAGCAACATTGGGAGGAAACCAATTTGCACTTGAAGAAAGCCCACACAGAGGAAAAATTTCACCCTGAGGCAACTCCTCAGGTCATGTTAAACTACCCAAGGGATCCTTAGGGTCTGGGGTTTCAAATTTCAGATCCAGGGCTCTGTTGAAGAGAGGCAGAAGAAAGGGAGCTGAATTTAACAGCACAATATAGAAATACAAGCTGCTGAAGTTAGAAGTGCAGCTCAGTGCTTCGTGAATGACAGTGAAGGAGCAAAGTAAAAAAGCTGAGAACATTATTGACCTTGTTTCACTGCTAATGAGACGTGCAGAGATTCTACGAGTGCAGGAATTTAAAGAGTCTGCTATCGATGCATTTGCCCCAGCAATGAAAACAAAACTCCTCAGCACATACTGCACTGAGCTCACCCTAAATACAATGGTTCATTATTTCCATTTTTTAGTAATTTCTTTGAAATCATGACAGCATCTTTAAAAAAAAAAATAATTAAAAAATATTTTTTTAAATTCTTCTTCTGTAACTAACAGATCTATGTATGACCTGGCTCTCTGCTTGGTGCTTCTGGTATTCTAATGATTAACACAGCACCTTCCTGTTCCAGCTCCTGCTTTAACTGAGATTGGAATGAGAGAAGAGTGGGCTTAGCAATGTTGAAGAGGCAATCTTGGCATCTTTAGTTGCCAAATGTAATTCACTATGAACATATGAACATTTGGCCTGTGTGCCATGTAAGGGTGAAGATGCCCAAGATGGATACAGAGCAAAGCTAACTTACATTGTGTGATGTCTGCTCTCACAGCTACCTTGCTTTCATTAATCAAAACTGACTTGCTCTAGGCTACTTCAGGTAATTCTTACACTCCCCTGCAAATGTGACTGCTTCTAAAATCTTCCCTTTCAATTGTAGACATATACTGTTTTATCTAACACTTTTTACACCTCTAACAGGTGAGCTGTGATTCCTGCAGTGCCATTTTAACATGGTGTTATAGATACATATTATAATATTGGCTTTTCACAAATATTAAAATGAATGTTATATGTATAAGGTTAGAAAACTTTGTTGTATTAATATAGTTCCTTCTATTTCTGTTATTGATGAAACTTAGAAATAGTGGTATAATATACATATATGTTGAGCTATGGCACAGTATTAAAGCAAAAACTGTTTTTGTTTGTATAACCCAAAGACTGAAAAAGATAGTTAGAGACCCCCCTCCATTCTTAAATTATCTTATCCAGATGAGGACAGCAGTGACCAGAGCTCTGGGGGAGGAATTTATTGCATTTCTGTTATCAGGGAATGTGAAACTCCGTGGATCCAAGAAGACTGATCTATTGAGAAGGGGGCAAGTTAAAAACTAAACAAAGAAACACCCAAAACTTAAGAGGAATGTTTGAATTATGTATAAGAATTTATGAATATGTAGCAGGATTCTGTTTTTAAGGGACAATCCTTTGTTAGTAAGGTGTGCTCTCCTGGCTGAATGCAGGGACACCCGGCCGTATCTGTAACTTTATCACCTAATTGTCTTTCTATTAAACTTTTAAATTCTATAAAAAATATGTGAACCTCATTTTTTACACGTGGTACCACAAAACTTCTGCTGAAAGCTAGGTTCCACAAAGCCCAGCTGACAACTGCCTGCACTTTAGCTGCTTCAACACAGAACCTGCTCACTTTTGCTCACACCTGAACTTAAGCTGCCACAGGGCAAAAAACAACTAGCTGAGTCCAGTAGTACCTTCAACTACCAGGAGAGATTACCTGGATTAATGTGAATCAGAGCATTTATTTCCCTACCTGTAAACTGTGTGCATTCAGAAAGACCTGCTGCTTGTATGTTTAATGTGTTTTGAACTTGCATTCAGCACCACTGTGCTGACTTAACTTGCTTTGCTACTACTGCAACTGGATATGAAGAAAAATGACCTGCAGATGTATAATACTGTTTCTCTTCTCTTTGGTGATTTCCCCCTATGAGGATTTGCTTGTAACACCCCTATGGGATGGAGGAGGCAGCAGCATCCTTGTATCACAGAGGAGAAAGATCAGAAGGACAATGGAGTCAAACAAAAGCTGCACAAAGCTTCCACAGAAGAGGATTTGAATCCTCGCACTGGAGCACACCATCATCTCTGCAAACAAGCACCAGGAGTTCCAGAAACTACTCCTGGAGTGTTTGGAAGCTGACACCCTACCTCTCCCCGTGGCTCTGTTTACATGGCTCCTGGCTTAATGAGCTACTTACTTTTGTAAGAATTCATCAGACCCATAAACACTCAGGAGATATTCCTCCCGGGCTGGGTATCGATTTGTGCAGCGGAGGATCTCCACAATTAAGTCGTGAGTGGTACAGCCAGCTGTAAATAAAGATAGCAAGGAAAATTAATAGTAGCTTGCTAGAGAAATGCAGGCTACATACTTGAGCTAAGAAAATAGGTTTTTTTTTCTCTAATTCCTAACAACTGCTGCAGACTAGCTCCATCAAGAGGAACTAGATCAGGACACACTTGCTTTTATTATTATTATTTTTTTAAACTTTGCTTCAAATATTCTACCTGACATGGAATCTATGTCCATTTAGAGTAAAAGAGCAATTTGCTGGCCATCTGGAATGAAGAAGAAGTGGACAATATTCCCAGGAGGAAAGGAACAGACAAGTGGCATTTTTATTTTTATTTTTTCATTTTCCTGATGAACATTTTGGTACATTTCCAATGATGTAAAAGTTGATTCTGCATCCACTTATGATACAAAAAGGCTCCAGAATGTTACTTGGCATGGTTTCTGCTATGCACACAGTTTTAGCCATAACAAAGAAGTAAATTAATATCAAGAAGTAAATTAATACTCTAATGTATTTTATATATGCAATACATTATATTATTTATGTGTAGACACATAGTAGTATAAAAATGTACATAATCCCTACAAATCAGGAAGTTCTATGTTAGTTTGTACAACCTGCTGTTCAGAAACATTTTAACATTTTGAGAATTTTCTCCAGTTCCACTTTTTAAGCCATTTTCCAACATGTGCCAATGCATTTTCTCTCTGCCTGTTTTAGAAGAATTAATCAAAAATGGAAAAGAAGAGTTGCATAATTTAGAAACATGTCTGATAAATTTGGTTTTATGTTGAAGGGGATGGGAAAGCTTCAGAGAACAGCTGCCATTTCTAGGGGAGGGGGTTATGACAGAAACAAAACTGAAATAAAACAGTGTAGGTTACCATAGCTTGCTTTTTGCTTTGGCTGGTTTTCCCCAGGGAAAAACAAATGCCTGAATGGATTCAAAAGCTCCTTCTGAAAATGCTCTTTTTCCTTTGCAAAACTGAGTGGTTTTGGGTTTTTTTTTTCTCAAAAAGACACTTCAATTACACATTTTTCTACTGGTTTTACCAGTTTGAATCATTTAGCCTTCTGAGAACTCTCCACTGTAAACTGCAGTGTAAACTGCAGTGCTTGTTGGCAGAATTTAGACCATCCAGAAAACAAAGAGCAACACAGAATCTTGAATTAAAATTGTAGCATGCACTTTTTTCAGGTCACTCACTGGAAAAAATCCAAAACCTGCTAGTATCACTCATTTCCACTCTGTAGATCCATCTTCCTTTCCTTGCTCTGCCAATAGTTCTTGCCTAACTGAACAATACTTTACATTAAATGGGGCAATAAAGAATACTTCTTCCTCCTACTTCAACCTTACTGTTTACCTAGTCTAAACAAGTTTAGGGTAATTAATACTCATCCTTTTACAGTCAAATAATTCCTTGAAAACTAAAGAAATGATTCACTAAAAAAAAAAAAAAAAAGACAAAAAAGGCTATGAGTTAATAAAGCAGCACAGGAAGAGAGGGGGAAAGAAGATTTATTTTCTTTTATTTTTGCATGTTGCAGAAATTATTTTGCATGTTGCAGAGCTGGAATTAAAGATTCTCCCATTAATCACAGGATTCACAGGAGCATCTCTGTAGCTTCTCTTAGTCATTAATGACAGAATCATTTAGGTTAGGAAGGACCCCTTTCCTTGCAAAGGAAATTCAGTGTCAACACTAAATTCAGACCACCTTGTTCAAGATTTTTTAAGACCTTAAAGATCTCCAAACCTGGAGACTCCACAAACTTCATGGGAAAACTCTTCCAATCCTTAATTATTGTCCTTTATCCTTCCCACCTACTTGAATTTTCTCCTTTCATTTGATGACTGAAGTGCTTCCCCAGACCTGTACACAACCTCGATCACCTTACCATGTTGTGTAAGAAGTAGAGGATGCGGTGAAAAATCTGTCCAAATGCTGATTCTGAATTTTGCTCTACCAAGGATATGCTCTGGGAACCTTGTTGAGATACTCCAGATTTTTCCAGTATTTGTCTTCAAATCAAAAGCAGGATAGGCATTTCTGATTCTGAAAAAGAACACGTGAAGAAACTATGTCTAAAGAGCTGTGTATTTTTTGGCCTCTTCTAAGAGCAAAACAAAAATTCTTCAAGATACATATGATGATACATAGAGAGCTGTTAGAAGTAAAATTGTGTGGAAAGAAATGGTAGCAACACAAACTCTGTTTTCATACATTAGTAAGATAACTGCGTATCAGCACACATAACTACATCTGTTATTTTAGGGAAACCATCAGCAAAATCCTTGTGAAGTTGACAGAAGCACTGCTGAGCCTGACCTCAGTGAAACCAAAAGGAGTTTGAACAGAGACTTCAGTCCACCCTGAGCTCAGGAGAAATGACAGCACACCAATATGTACTTAAATAGCAGAGTTTTAACACAAAAATGGCCAAGAACACATGCACAGACAGCTGCAACTAGGACATCTGGTCAAAATGAATACAGGAACATGCTTCCTATGCAAAATCTTAAGGAGTCTCAATTTCCACAACTCTCTCAAATCCAGTCTGAAATCCTCATTACTAAAACCCTGGGTATTTATGTAAAGGTCTGTAGAGTGCAGTAACAGTTACAGTCAGTGAGTCCCTCTGATATACCATTAACTATAAAATACATTGCCCTTCCTTCTTCCAGTTACCATAGATTTGCAGAAGCTAATTCCTCCTGAGGTCCCATTTCCTAATGAACACTGGTCACAGGTATTATGTCTATCATCTGGGATTAAACTTGCTTTTTAAGCAAATAGACTCTGCAGCTGCAGGTAAAGGTACATACTGCACCAGCTGAAGCTTTACTTTTCACTAATTGGGCTGAATATTTAGCAGCTAAACCCAAACATCCTGTACTAAGCATCCTGAATTCCCTTTTGTTTGTTGGTTCATGCAGCATTTTGTAGCTTCTGAGCTGTGAGTGCTTTGTAATGTCTCTGGTAAGTGTATTTTGAGCCACAGCTCTCTCACATGAAAGTCTCCATTCCTGTGTTACCTCCAGCCTCAGAGCTGCTGCCCAAGTCTCTTAAACAACCACGAGCTACTCTTCTGTGCCCTGCATTTCTACAGCTTGAGAAGAAAAAAAAAGAAAGAAAAAGAAGAAAAAAGGAGTCTAGGTTTCCAAAATTACTAACCCAGCCAAGCAGCCCATTTCTTATCATGAAAAGCCAGGGGCTTGATGTTTCAGTGGGGTGGGAGGAAATGAGCCTTGACAAGAGTACCTCCAGTACAAGGTAGATTTATACTCATGGTTAGAAACCATTACACCACAGAGGCTGTTTGGGTGACCTGTGTAGCTGGTGTCAGTCTATTTTCTTTGTGCACAAGGTACTGCTTTTCCCCTGTAACATGGTTCTGCAAGAGAGGCAAGGACTGAATGAAATGAAACTTCACTACCCAGCCTCAAATTACCAGGCTATGTACACATACAGTCATTCCAAAACCAAGCCAGCCTCATCTCCTTCCCTACCCACACACTGCTCATATTTTAGCAAAATGTGGGGACACAAATTTGCTTTTCATGCTTTTCAGATAAAAACCCTATATGGTTTATGAGAGTGTTGCTCATTTATGGCCATCTACTGTTCTCATGTGATTTAAGGGCTTCTGGCCTGGGCAGGTGGGAAAAACACCGCAAAACTTTGAAAGTTTGGGTCTTCCAAAGCATAACTGATGTACCATACAAACACCATACAAATAAAATCTTGTGCTACTTGCTTTCTGTGCTGCAACAACTCAGAAAGTACTGACATTTGTGGGGATTTGCTATTTCACAGCATTTCATAACATGATGTGTTCCTCTGCAGTGCAAAACACATCCTTGAAGACACTGAGAGCTGGAGGAAGTCTGCATTTTGCAGCACTGAGCCCTGAGACTGCCAGCTTGGAATCTTCTGGTCTGAAACTCTCTTTAGGATGTGCTCTGAAGCCACCCAGGGATGACTGTTCACTATAGCTCTGTTCATAACCATTAAAGTAACCTGAGAATGGGCTTTTGAACACTCATTTACAGTCATTAACAACCAGATCCTTCAATTGTAGACTGCTACCTGTGCAAGTATGACCTAGAGAAAAACACAATGGGTTTCTATTTGAGCTGCAAGAATGCATGACACAGAGTCTGAATTATATATCCTGCCCCTGACATGTGAAACTGCCAGAAACTGAGATTCACTGGGCACTGGGAGGATGCTCTTTTGGCAGGATTGAAAATGTAAGTTACTTGAAAATTTATGACATTTTTTTTGTCTTTTGGTTGCAGTGACATTTTGTCCTAAAAATGTTTCTCTACTTATTTAATAGAAGAAAAGTAAAAGCTGTTCTTATTTTCTTTAAGAGCATTTGCTCATGGCACACACAAAACAAGTTCCTGCAAAACAAGAATGGCTTATTAGTGTTTATCTTTTTGGCCCTGTAAATAAGCTCATCTATTCAAAAATCAATATAAAGCTTTTCCTATAATTAGAATGCTTAGACAGTAAAAAAAAATCTGAATAGCTGGGAGGAAAGCAGTCCTGTGGAATGTACCTTCATGTATCTCATGGTAGAATTGGGTTGGGATTCAGGCTGATGAGCTGTGGAAAAGGAAACTGAGACATGTGACTGAGCATGTTTCAGATCCGACCACCCCATTTAAATATATAATGTAATCTCTCTTAATTTCAGTGCCACATCAAACTGGGTTTTTTTGGTTGGGTTGTTTTGGGTTTTTTCTTTTAAGAGAAGCAGCCTTGGCTGACCTTGAATAAAATCAATTCATTAAAGTCTAATAAGAAAATCAGGATTCCATTTTCCAGTGACTTTCTGGGGGGGAAGAAATGTGCATTTGTGTTAACAACTTGACAGTGTGATCCGTGAATATCTACAAAAGAAAAATCAATCTGCACAGATGGTCTAAATACTTGTAGATTTTTGTGTGCTTGGATTTCAACACAATTTAGTTTTCTGCAGAAGATTAAGAAAGTAAAAGACGTTCTATCCCATTAAGTCAGGCTATTAAGTGTAATGGTAAAATATAATTAAAGTAGGTTTTGTCACTTGCTAAGTCTCACTTTCCATCATGACAGTATGGAGCAATTCTGGTCTCAATCAGTTCCTCTAGCTCTTATTTTCCTGCTCAGAGCTGCACAGGCACTAACATTGTCCAAGACAATGGAAGAAAAAGGATGGGAACTTTCACACACTATAAACCAGTGAAGAGTTAAATGCACCTTTCACTAATAAAGCAGACAGAAGATAAGATATTTTTTGAATTGATGTTTCTTCGTGATTTTTAATATTTAAACCAAAATGAGAAGTGTTTCCTTATTGAAGTGGACACTGGAATTACAGCATTGTTCAGGACTGCAGGGTGTGCTTGGTTGACCTTAGGTGGATGCCAGGTGCCCACCAAGCTGTTCTCACCACTCCCTTTTCAGTACAGGGGAAGGGGGAGAAAAGATAGGGAAAAACCCTACTGGGTCACATAAAGATAAAGATAAAGGCAGTTTAACTAAAGAAAAAAAAAATCACACATGTAATTAAGGGAAGACAAAATATCCTCGACTTCCAATCAGCAGGCAGTGTTCAGCCTCCTTCCAGGAAGAAGAGTTTCAGACAAATGTCACAATGATGAACACTGCTCAGCAGCAGCCACAACACTGGTGTACCACCCACACCTTCCTAACTGCCAATACACAGCCCAGCCCTGAGAGGGGATGATTAACTCCATCCCAGCCAGCCCCAATACACAGGGATAACCAATCCAATTAATGTAAGTGAAATGTGATAGTTGGCTGAAAAGAGCTTTTTCATTACTTACTTCTCCACCGCGTTGCAAAAACCAACTGTGCTTTCATTACTTCCTTGATCTGCTTCAATCAGCTGGATAGACCAACTTGCAGCCTAAAAACACCAAAAAGACCCCAGAAGAAACAGAGCTGAGTTATTTAGATATCAGAAGCAGAAAGACCATAAGGCTAACCTTGAATTTTTCCCCATGACAGCCTATCACTCCTCCCCTGACTTGACAGAGCTCCAAATAAACACAAATGACCCCATTTTGACTGCACTCTAAATGCTTTCAGAAGTCACAAAGCATCAGCTGCCCTGGGTAACAACTGCTTTACCCCTCCACACAGAACAGGAGGAATTTCAGACAAAGCTTTCACAATCCACCTGGCTCAGATAAATCCAAATTCAGATATTTCCTTTACAAAAGGGAGAAGGACAAACTGAAGCTTATGCTTATTTAATCCTTATTTTCTTTCTCTCTGCCCTGGCAGGAAGCTCAGCATCCCCTCAAACTCCATAAACCTGTCAGGAAAGTCCCTAAGGCAGAGAAGAGGGAGCCAGTGGGTTCTCCTCAACATGAAAAATCCCCACATACTTTCCATGAACTCGGAGAGCAGAGGTCTGAGCCACTGCTTTGGGCCAGGCACCCCTTTGTCTGTTTGCCTGAAGTATTCTTCAGGCAGAACATTACCTCCAGGAAATAATTTAATGCTATTACATCTGCAAGTCTTTTCTACTCTTGTTGGTAGAGACATTACAAGGCTTAACCATATAAGAGCTTTTAAAGCCCTTCAGAAAGAGAAGGGATGTGTCACAGAAGAGGAAACTGAGATGTGGCAAAAGGTTCCTTTTATAATTTGAATAATAGCTTACATAAAAGTGTGGAAACTTATCAAAAAATAACTAATAAACAGAATTTAAGATTCTTTTTGGCTGGACAAGGATGTGCAATCTGCATTAAAAGATGCAGGGTGGGAAATTTTAGTTATAGTTTAAAAAGTGGGATGATTATAAAAGATGAGAGATCTGCTGGGAGCTGAAATCAGAATGGCACAACTGAAAGCTCAAAAGTCAGGAACCTTATGTTGATACAATGAGACCCAAAACTGATGGTAATGTAGCATTTTCATCACCCACAATACTACATAAAGCATTAGGAGAGTGCATATAAAATTTAAAGATACTAACAGGGGAATAGAGGGGAAAATTGAAATTGTCTGGTAGGAAGAACAATGGATAATCCTGAGGGTGTAAATAAGAGAGGAAAATTAAATTTAGGAACTGAAATCAATAGTCCATCATTCCCTGGTTCTAATAACTGCTGAAAAAGTCCTTCAAAATCCAGTGAAAATAGAAGACCTCCACTGGTTCATTCTTTCCATTCTGGCTAGGCACCTACCTTACAATTTGTTTCATCAGACAGTAATAAGAACTTCTGGATGATGTGCACTATTTAGAAATTATGAGTGATTTAGTAACAGCCTCCCACAATTGCCTATTCATTAAAAAACCCCGCAAAAACAAAGGTTCCTTTTTCTCCTGCAGCTCTGTCCTTACAGAGCAGGTACAGTGCCATGGAAAAAGTACATGGAAAAAGAGAAATAAGTGAAAAAGCTAAGAAAATTAGTTCATAGGTAAGAAAAGGTGGGGCACAACCTTAAATGGGACTGAAGGTATTAAAAGAGCAAAACCACAATGGCAAACCAAGCAAGGAGAAACAGAGAGGAATTGAGCAAGAAGAAGGACAAGCCTTGGAATGCATAATTTGCCACAAGGACACGGGTATGAATCCCCAAATCCTCATGGTCTGATTAGATAATTTCTAAAGGGTGGAAAAGAGGAGTCTGACAGCCCAAAGCTGTAATCTGGATCTTTCCCTGCAGGACACAGGAGTGACACAGGAGCCCTCTGCTTTTCTGGGCCTTTGCTAGCAGCATCTCTGAGTGATCCCTAATGGCAAACAAGGATCCTGTGCAGCCTAGTAATAGTCCATACATCTGGAAAATACCATTGCCAAGTCACTCAAATTCATTCTGGTGTCAGAATGAATGTCAAACAAAATCATGATATTTGGTCTCATGATGGGACTTGGGTGAAGATATGAGTCTTCTTAGTTACTCTGAAAACATTAGAATCTAAAATTAGATTCTAAATATCATAGATAGAATAGCCAAATATATTAGATCATTTTCAGGTTTTATTTCAGTTTTCTTTCTAATATGGAAAAAAATAACATCTCCTTTCACTGGGACGTTATAAAGATAGTATTTTTGAACATCCGACCTGAAATGACAAGGCCAGGAAAAAATTAATGATTCCTTTATTACATTGGGAATATTTTGATTAGCACACATTAAATAAAGGCTAGGACCATAAAACTGCATCCAAGAGCTACAGATCAGAACACCAGTAGATTTCAGTAATGTGAATATTTCATCTTGCCTACCTATGACCCAACTCAATTCTAATCTCCCTGTCTCAGCATCCTCTATTTCACTCTGAAGTCTTGGATCTCAACTCCTACTATTTGGATGCATTATTTACTTGTTCTGTACCTCACAAATCCAACTTCTTCTCATTCTTTTGCTGTGGTGTTCCACTTTTCCAGCCCTTGTGATTGTCTTACTCAGCATCAGGTCTGTCACCCCACAGCACTTTTTTCCAAAACCCCCAGCAGCAGTAAATGCTTTACAGGCTTTTTTTTTCTCTTCCCTCTCTCTGAGAGTTTCTTTAACTCTTATTTTCCCTTATCATCCCGAGGTTCAGCTGCCAGCCCCTTGCCATGGCTCCTTCTATCCTGACATGGCTTTTTCTCCCTGAAGGAATTCCTGTGACCACAGTGATTTTTATGCTGCAAATCAATTCACTCTTCTCTCCCATTTCTTCCTCTTCTAGCTAAACAGCTCAAATACTCCCCTGACTTAATCAAATCCTCCCACACATTCGATTGTAGTTGCCCTTGACTCACTCAGCTCTTCTCTTCCCTCCCCTATAATTCTCTCCTCCTCCGTCACAGAGGCGTTTGTGCCTGTTCTTAAATGCTCGCTTCCTCTAGCACCTCTTCTTCCCATCCCATGATTTAATCTCCTCCTGCTCATTTGTATCCCACTATTTTCTGCTTTTCTCCTGAGAAGGTTTGTTCTTTTCATCATCATGTCAGCATGCTTTAGTTTTCCCATCATGAGTAAAAAGCAACAACAGCCTTTTGTCTCTCCACCTATTCTTCCCCTCCTCTTTTGCATTCATCACTGAAATTCTAAAATGCGGCGTACAAGATTAGTCTTAAGAGTTCTTGTCCTCAGATATATTTTCCCCCGCTGCCTTCCCATCTGTCTGGGCCTGCATATGTTTACTTTTATAGTTCTCCTTATTCAGAGACAGAAACAAGTCAATCAAGTGCCTCTTCCCCTTTTGCTGTATGATACTGTAATCACTGGCAGCTAAAGGCAGAAGGTGAACCTAAACTGTCTTTTAATATTCATGGTGCAGAGGTATCCTGTAGGCTATTTCAGGATTCCTATTCAGAATGCTAACAAGGACTAGAGGAAAGGAAGGATTTAACATTTTCTTTTCCCTTCTTCATATCAGGATTTTGAAAGAAAGAGAATGAGGGCAGCTATAACATCATAGAGATTCATGGGAGCCCCATAAGACATGGTTATTAAAAATGGCAAAATCATGAATAGAGCTATGAACACCTGATGAGGGAGGAAAAAAAGATAAAGGGTTGGCTTCAGACAGACAGCTAAAAGACAGAGTGTGTGTCACAGGATCCAGCTTCCAGCTAGAGTAGATGTTTCTATTTTTAGAAAATAATTATATATGCACACGGAAGTTCATGCAGAACATAGTGAAGGTAGTATGTTTCATCTCTCAGGATCAGGATGTGTCAGCCAGTCTAGACACAGAGAAAGTAATCTGTCTCAACCCCCCAAAAGAAGAACCCAATACTCCCCCCGAAAAAAACAACCCCAAACAACCCCACCCCCAAAAAAACCCAAACCAAAATAACAACAAAAACCAAACCAAGACCAGATTCAACATAATGTATTGTTATTTTGAATCTCAGATTTCATATCAGACCATAAAGATTTGTCATCTAATCTTTCAAACACAACTTTACATTTCTGTACTTATCCTTCTCTGGTAGTTTTATGGTTCAGTGAGCCATAAAATGAGCCTACTGGAGCATTCTAGACCATAATCTAGATTCTCTTCTGGCATAAAATTCTTTTGCTTCCCCTGAGGCATAAATGTTTTATTTTTCATAAGGTCTTTAAATAAAGTGCTTCTAATCCATGTTGCAACAGTGTGAGTGAACACACAAAGTACAAGGACACAAACAAGAACAAAAAACTTTAAGCACTGCTAATATAAAACCATTTAAATACCTCTCTGTTATGTCCAGAGCCCTGGGGGTGGGTAGGTCCTATGTTGCACCTTCTGGAAGTGTTGGTTAAAGAAGCTTCTCCATTTCCACTTTCTTCTCTCACTTTTGGTCCAAATGGATAATTGTCTAAGAAGACAGGACTCGGAGCATCCAGATTGTCAAAGCCTATCTGAAACTCCAGGTTTGTGTTGCCCCTTTCCACATTTGGAATTGAATTTACACTGTCCCTTCCATGGTGTTCTCTCTCACGGCTGTAGGGGCGGGAATCCACCACAGAGAAGTTTCTGAAGTCGGGTGGTATTGAAGGTCTGAAGCCAACCATTGGTGACACGGTGCCTTGCTGCCAGTGAGGGATTGGATCTCCAGGGTAAAGCTCTCCATAAGCAACAGGAGGGTGGCTGTAAAGCTGCTGGTCAGGCACATTCCAGCTGAAAAGGTCTGATGGGAAAAATATTTCTTCGTGATGATGCGGGTGGGATGAACCATAAAAAAAAAATTCATTGCTGACTTCATCAACTACTTGATCAAATCCTAGGGGGATCTCTCCATCAGAACCAGAATGGCACACAGGGTAAATTGCTTGGTCCTCAGGCTGTTCTTCACAGAATTCACTGTGTGGGAAGGGCACCCTCCCAAAGTGTGCCATGGCTGATTGTTCACTTCAGTCCTTTTGGTCCTCAGGAAAGTCTCATAACAGCTCCAAGGGCAAGAGAGCAGTGTTCAGAGCTGGAGCTACACTGAAAGGAAGCACAGAGTGGAAGTTAAACCCCAAAGTATCTAATATAATGAGAGCACTACACTGCTTTGGTATTTTTTGTTTTAGAGCTTTCTCCAGAGAGTGGAAATATTTCCTTAATGTGGAGCTTGATTATTCTTTTTTCTGATCCTTATTTTCAAATATATTATTATTAATGTAGTTTTAATACTAATAACAACAAATTACTATTATTATTATTATCCTTGACTCCTAAATAATGACAACAGGTTGCCTGAAACAACTGATCTAAATACTAATTCTGACAAATATTAAATAAAATCTCTATGTTTTTTCCTATCATTTCTACACTTGCATAGCACACAATGCAGGAAAGCAGACTTTGCATTAATGGTTGTCAGTTTCATTCACATTTTCCTCTTTTTTGTACCTCCAACTCCTTCATATCCCACCACTTTTTATCTTAGTGCAATTAGGTGAAGAAAGCTAAGTCAAAAAATATAGAAGACATGGACCTCCAGTTAATATTCCCCAAAAGCTAGGATATGGCATATACAAAGGGAAGAAAAGATAAATAAAATTTCAGCCTTTTTTTGTTTCTTGTTTCATAAAATAAATTTCTCATCAAAGCCTGAGGCTGGCCTTTTTTTAGCAAATTAACAGGCAAGGGCATGAGCTTCTGCAGCTCCATCATTAATGTTGTTACTAGCAAACTTCCTGATCTGATTTTGGCATGTGCCAAATGCTTCAGACAGGCAACATGCACTGGAAACTGCTGTCAGTATGAATGAGGATATATTTTTTAGGAAGGGAGTTTAGTTCTACAACCAAAGTCTCTTCTGGGCCATTTTCATTTACTGATACAGATGTAGCCTAAAACCCACAAATGGCACAGAACAGCAATACCACACACTGCACACAGTTGTGCTGGAGTACTTTATCACCTAAAAGAAATAGAGACATCTGATTTAATAATTCAACAAAAAAATGTATCCCTGAGCAGAAAAAGAAAAAGCTACTGAGATAAAAACAGCGCTCAGAAATTGCTAAAGCTTGGCTGCACAAATAGATTTTCCATTAAGTCCCCAAGGTACAGTATTAGTTTAGATAATAGCACCTTGCAATGAAAATCTATGTTACAACAGAAGGTATTCATCCCAATTATATTTATTTTTGTTTCATTTTAAGCCAAACTCCAGGTGACATAAGCTTCTGTCACCCACAGTGTGGAATGAGAAATTAAATGAAAACTTAAACAGGCTGAAATAAAACCTGCAACCCAGAGGTTGAACTACTGTTTCAAACACTCCACTTAGTAATTCCATGTGTTGCATGCTTTGGTTTGCTTTAACCGTGTTGAAAATAAACCCCACATTTATGAAATCACACTAGGCCAGGTAACCAAAATGATGCACACCACTTTGAATGGTGATCTAAAATGAAATCACAGTTTTGCAGCTTTCTCTCAGAATGAATCCTGAAGTTTGCTATGTTTTTAGATAAAAATGACACCATTAAAAAAAAAAAATAAGCATAACAACAGAAGTTTCTTGCACAAAATTGTCCTAATTTACAACTTTCTCTGTTTTTCATTTCTATAGCAGGTAAATAAAAGAAAGAAAGCAAGAAAGAAAATTATATAGCCATTAAATCAAGTATGTCTTTCACTCTTTTTTTAACCCATCTTGAAAATTGGAATGTTTCAGGAAGAAATAGCAGATAAAATAATAAATCTCCCTCCGGTCCCGCTTAAAAAAGGTTTGCCTGTCTGGAAGACTACAAGGCATACAATACCTTTTACACCCTTTCAACTGTTTCTAAAATATTTTCCCTGCATTTCAAACAAATTCTGTTTATGATGGCACATAAATGTCCCATGTAAAACCGTGCTCGTTCACCGCTGTGGCTTTCTGTAACCTCTGCACAGAAGCATCTTGTGTCTTTCATAAGGGCTTGGATTTAAAACTGACCCCTGAGAGTGGAAGCTCAGCAGGCCACAATGCAGATCTCCATCATGGAAGTCGTGCTAGTTTGGTCAGAACCACCAGGCTCTGCATTTGGGCCAGCTCCTCATCCTTTTCAAAGCAGTATAAAAAGTTCAGGCAAGGGTCTGGCTCTTTGCCAGCCACCGTTTCACCTTCTGAGTCTTGTCAAGTGCATTGGTAATCACTAAGGAGGCAAAATTTATATTCATTTTTTTTCTAAAACACCTAAGTTTATAGTTTATGCTTTTTTGGCTTTGTGGTTTCTCAGTTCACACTGAATTTTGGAGGGTTTGGGGTTTTTTTCTCCTGCAACTATGAAGCCCTCCTCGTCCATTTGAATGACAGCTGCATTTTCACATAATCATGCGGTTCTGGCATCAGGGATTTTAAGGGAGAATCCCAACCAATACTGTAAAATATCCCTACAAATCAAGAGACTTGAGAGTCTCACAGCACTGCAAGTCCCACCCAGGCACACAAAAACACTTTCCACACTTGGACATGCCCATGAATCCTCGTTAAAAAGCTTGGCACAAAAGCTGTGGGCTCAATTTCCCCTTTCACTGATCCCAGGAAGAGATGACTGGGGCACTTGCTAAGCAGTAAGAGTATCTGTTGCAACTCCTTACCTGAAACACAATTTTTTAGAAGGATATAGAGCCTCCTGTGCCTTCCTGCTCACAGACATTTTCAGGTGACCTATGTGCTTTCAGTATCAAGGAGGCGTAACTTTTCCGCCAGGAGCTTTCCTTCCTGTTTAACCGGTTTATGGCGGTGATGATTCTCTTCCCAAGTCATCCCTCAGGGAAAATTCAAACTGCTGTAGCAATAAAAAGGTAACAGCTTATCTATCCTCCTTCTCGACTTGGAAACCCAGCCATACTTTTTATTTTATATATATATATATATAGTGGTAGATTATCTCACACTTTCAGTGCAAGTTTCCACCATGCTTAAAATAAAAACTTCATTAAAGTGAAAGAATTGCCCCTTGGGAAGACTTCTGCACAAGAGCAGGATTCTGAAATGTTACTGTACTCCATCTTCACACAGCTTCCACCTGTATGATCCAGGAGGAGCTCCCAGCTGCAGTCACAGGGGAGGGGGACAGTACAAACCTCTGAGGGCCCTCTGGCTTTGGCTCCTCAAGGCGTGCAGAGCTGGGATGGCACAAGAGTGGAAGAACCTCCCTCATGCTGGGATATTTCCCAGGGACCAGCGAGGACCTGGCTGTCTGCAAAGGGCCAGAAGTGCTGGAGTAAACACAGCACTGACCACATCCACCTTCCACAACCTCAGAGAGCCCAGAACCTTCCATAAAAGGGAGCTCCAGACACAACACAGAGGGAGCTCCCTCAGGGACCACTTGCCTTCACATTTCATACCATTCCTTAAAAAGTTATAAATTGCTCCACTGAAGTGGCTATGCAGAAATGCCAAGGTCGTAATAGGCAAAAAAACATCGTCAGAAACAGGGAGGGAGGAAGTGTCAACAAAACAGTATTTTGGTTATAAAAAGCCATGTGATAAGGCCAAGCAGGTTAGGTTAAAGCATATAAAGTTAATAAGTAATATCTGGTATCTTATATCTGATAAACTGAAGTTATAATTTGATAAAACACTACAGGAAAAAAGCCCTGGCTTTTAAAGCATAAAACTTGTCAGTGATGTCAGTGTAATTTAGAAGCAGTTAACCAAGGACAAAACTTATTTCAGTTGGTGGAAGGTGATGCATTTTTTTGTCATATATTCATATATTCTCCATATATTCTCTTAAAATGCCAACTTGCTCTGCGAGCTGTTTGGTGGCATTTGTGCCTCATTTCCAGTGATGCCAGGGATGTGATCCTGAGAGAGAGGAGCACACACCAGTTTTAGGAGCTGCCATTTCAGAGGTTATGTGGTGTTGCTTCACCTCACGGGGACTGGGCACAGCTCAAGGAGGAGGAGAAAACAGGAATATAACAGGAAATACTCATGGGAAGAGCTCGTATTCCCAAACACACACAAACACAAAATACAAACTGAGCTGGGACCCCTCCGCCTCTCTCCCCGTGGTGATTTCTAGGAGGAGGCTACGAAGGCTTTTCTTGGGAAAATCTGAATATTTTCAGAATTTTCCCAGGCTTTTAGGGTGGCCACTATTTGTCAGTTTCGTGCTTCCCACGAAAGGAGCAGACAGCGAACTGCTGAGTCACTTTCTACCCTAATTCCTCCAACAACTACCAAGAGTTGTCTCCGCCTCTTTTGCCGGAGTGTGGGACAACATCTCCAGAGACAAAGAAAACTCGACAATCCCTGGGATATTTTCCTTTCCCTCTTTTAGACACTCTCGCTGCTCCACCAGCCGGCAGGAGAGGCAGCTCACTCCCATCAAGGAATAATCATGGATTTGATTTGTGCTCTTTGGAGCCAGGTCTGATACAGAGCTGCAGGGAAAGAGCTGCCAAAATAATCACTCCACACCCCCCCAGAAAGAAACACGATATCTTCAGCAGGCTTTTACTCACAGTGTTGCTTCACAGGCACTTTGGAGCTCTCTGAAATATCACTCTCGCGCTTGAAGCCTTTAGGCTTGCAAAGGGAATGCAGCAAAGTGTTTTTTAGCAATCCGTGGGGATGGAAATGTGGCTAAACAGAGCGAAATTGCTCCATTTCGGAAAAAAGCCATCCTTCCGTGCTGCTATTCTCCAGTGCCACCTACTGTCATTTCCCCAAAACTGTGAGGCATGGAACAGAGATGGAGCACAGCAGCAACTGAGATTTGTCAGGCTCCAGGAGACACCATCCTATCTATCTACCTATCACTTATCTATCTATATATCTTATCTATATTATTATATAACAATATCTTATAGACACATATTATAATATTGGCTTTTCGCAAATATTAAAATTGATGTTATAAGGTTAGAAAACTTTGTTGTATTAATATAGTTCCTTCTATTTCTGTTATTGATGAAACTTAGAAATAGTGGTATAATATACATATATGTTGAGCTATGGCATAGTACTAAAACAAAAACTACTTTTGTTTGTATAACCCAAAGACTGAAAAAGATAGTTAGAGACCCCCCTCCATTCTTAAATTATCTTATCCAGATGAGGACAGCAGTGACCAGAGCTCTGGGGGAGGAATTTATTGCATTTCTGTTATCAGGGAATGTGAAACTCGGTGGATCCAAGAAGATTGATCTATTGAAAAGGGGGCAAGTTAAAAACTAAACAAAGAAACATCCAAAACTTAAGAAGAATGTTTGAATTATGTATAAGAATTTATGGATATGTAGCAGGATTCTGTTTTTAAGGGACAATCCTTTGTTAGTAAGGTGTGCTCTCCTGGCTGAATGCAGAGACACCCGGCCGTATCTGTAACTTTATCACCTAATTGTCTTTCTATTAAACTTTTAAATTCTATAAAAAATATGTGAACCTCACTGAAAAACGTGGTCCCTTTCAGAAAGCTGCTCTTTGAGGGAAAGGTTCATGTTTGTCGGGGGGGTGATGCTTTTCCTGGGACAGCGCCCCAAAATAGCGCTGCACCAAAGTGATGACACAGCGGCAGCAAAACTGCAGCTGCACATCAGGGCTTTTCCATGTGCTGGCAATGCCAGGATGTTGTGTTTAAGCAGCAGATGAACAAAAATACTGGTTTAAAAAAAAAAAAAATAAATAAAAAGGGGTTGTTTTGTATTACAGGCCCTCACTTCTTTCTCACAAGTTTCATCAAGCAGGGGTTGTGCCCTTCTACCTGTTCAGTAAAACCCAGCAGAGCAGGAGCTGCTGCTGGGCAAAGAAAATAAAAGTTTCAACAGACACAGTAGGGTGGTTGGTTGAGTCATCACAATGATTCAACAGTAAAGGAGACATTTGGTGTAAAGGGCAAGAAGGATTTTTCTATCCTGAAAACATTCCTCACCCTCTGTTTACTCACACACAACAAGTAAGAAAAAGGACAGAGAGGAAAGAAGGGACTGGAAGCAAAGTTCCACTTTCCTGAGAAAAACAAATTGAAAAAAAATAAAGATTGTTCGACATAGAAAACATTCTCACAGGCTCTGCTGACACCTACATCTAATATACAAAGTTACTAAGTTACCAACACCCTCCTGAGGTTTGAAATAGGCTGTTGTGAAAGATCAACCTCCACAGCCTGCACACACTGACTGCAAAGCTAGCTAGGACTAAATCTAGCCTACAGAATTTAATCTCTCCTTTTATTTGAACATCTTTTGTACTTTGATCCTCTGAAAGGAGCAGCACCCTTCAGCAGCGCTGTTCCTGGCAGAAACAATTACTCCAGCTTTTAAAAAAAAATAAATAAATAAAATTGCTGAAAAAAAAAAATTAGGTGCTGAAATGGAGAACAGCCTTAATGTATATTAAAATATGCAGTTAAAATAAGACAAGCAGGCAATTTCTTATGTGGATACACACAGATACAGCCTTTATACATGAGTGTGTGTGTGTATCTAAACACACATGTATATGCATACACAGATCTCTCTATAAAAGCCTAAAATAAGTATATACATACAAATGCCTATTAAATGCTAAGTGACCCAAGAAGAGAGCTTAAATTACTCAGAAAAGAAGTCAACCTACAAGAGTCAGCTGAAAGTCAAAAACCCCCAAGCTGAAGAGTGCTTAAAGCCAAAGCTCTTGCTCAAAAGGCTTCATAAATTTCACTTTTTTTCCTTCCATTTCTCTTACCTTCTCTGTTTTTTTTCACTGTTTTCTTATGCTGTTCTTTTCGTCTTCCCAGTCCAGTGTGCCTGCTTGGTGGCTTTCTGGGAAATTCGCTTTGTCATTCCGGTGTGTTCAATAAGGTTTGTTGACCTTCAAGAAACTGTTCACACCATAGAATGTACAAATATAAAATCACTCCTGTGATCCTGGCACACTGCTGAGATAAGCTCCCCAGCCACGACAGCAGCCTTTCCCTAAGGGAAAATTAGTGAGGGGGCTCATCCCTATTCCCAAGATCCTTTTCCATTGCAGTTCATGAGCCTGGGCCTTTCTGCAAGGGCAGCAGGAGGGCAAAGAGCCCCCCAAAGGACTCAACCACTCTGGCACACCAGAGCTCTACTGCCTTTACCAAAGAAAACCAATTAATAACTCTTTAAGCATAAGAGCATCTCTGTTTGCAATATTGCCCATATTGGAGTATTACAGCAGCTGAAATAACACAATATTTCTGAGTTTTCCCTGAACTTCTTGCACATGGTCAGCTTTTTATATCTTTCTTCTGACTTTAATTTTGCTGTCATAATTTGTCAGAGTACAATTGAAACTGTTGCTTAAAAAAAACACAAACAAACAAATAAACAACCATATGGCTTTTATATTAAAAAAAAAAAAAAAGTTTGTGGGTGTATATATAATTTTTAAACCAACAGAACAGCATTCCTTATATGCAATTCAGGATATAAAGCATCTGCTTAGATAGCTAATTTGGCTGCATACTTAAGTTGCCTGTGCATGTCAGCAAAGCATTCATTACTGTTTTCATTACAACTTTACCTGCAGCATGAAAGCCAACAATAATTTACTTAAGTTTTCACATAAATAATGCAAAGGAATGGCTTACCTGCAATAGAACATATTTCTGCAAACTCCTGCATGGAAATTAAGCTCACAGCAGCCCTCCACCACAATTGGAGCGGCCCGTGAAGGAGAGGCTGGCAAAGAGAGGCTTGCAGAGCTGAGAACACAGCTTCATCTGTCACCCCAAAGTACCTTCCCCATCTATGGGATACACACACACACACATTATTCTTAAACAGCACCTGCTCTCTGCTCTGTCAGGCCCTGTGCTAGGCTGCTGGTGGTTTAACCAGTGATGTTTTTGGATATATGAGCCAGGAGGGCAGCAAGGAGGACCCTGCTCATTGTCTATCTAGAATTAAACAGGTGAGGTGCATTCCCTGGGGCTGGACAGGACACTCACACCGTGGTATTTATTCAGCAACAAACATCCACCCTACCCCGTACCAAAGGCACTCATCCCACTGCAGCAGCCATCACTTGGATTTGGGCTCTGTCTTGCACTACTTTGGGCAGCCCAGCCAACCCTTGTTGCTCCCGCTCCTCTGGCCTCCCCACCTTGCTCTGTCTTCCTCCCAAGAGCAGGAATAGCTGGGTGCAGGAAGGGAATCAGCAGCACTGCTTCACATCAGGGGTGAGCTGCTACCCCTGAGCCCCTGGGGAGAACAGTCAGGACCTGGGGGAAGGGCAGGACAAAATCCAGGTACCTTGGGGAAGATAAAGCAGGTACCTTGGGGAAGATAAAGGAGAAAGAGTTAATATCCATGCATGATGGTTTCTACAGGTGGCTGGTGTCCTCCAGGGACAGGTTCCCAGTTCACAATGAGGTCAGATCATCTGGCAAGCATTGGCTTAGGAAAAGAAGAGAGAAAAGCAAGAGAGCTCTACTCATCTCCACCCACCACCATCAACATCATCACCCACCCATCAACAGCTCTTGAAAAACCCTCATTCATATTCCCTGCACAGTCAGTAATTTCTGGTACTTTTGGGTGGGGGTAATTTCTATAAAAGAAACAAAGAGCAACATCCACCACTGTGGCCTACAAGATGGCCAAAATCACCTGCACTGCCTCCATGAGCAGGGATAGGAAGAGACACAGTCTTCACCACATTACTGGGGCAAGTGAAGAAACCAGGAAGCTCTGGGTGCATTCCCTACATTCAGTGGTAATGACTTGTCACCCCTGTCCCACCAGTCTGTGCACAACTCATTTCACCTTCCTTTGTGGCTCATGCCAAATAAGAAACCTCAGCTCAGGAGAAGCTTTAGTTTTGGGGTGGTGACCCTGTTGTGAAGAGCTACATCACAGGCAGCTCAACCATCTCCTTCTTTCCCAAGCAAGTGCTGATTTTACCAGACTCATCTGATCCCAAGTTTGGGAACACTTCGCTGCTCCTTCCAGTTCTGGCAGTGGCAGTGTGGGAGCTGTCCTGATGGCCTGGACACCTGACTGCAAACCTGCCCCAGCCAGGTCAAACACGACCCTGGGCTATGCCTAAAAACAAATCAACCCAGAACTCTCTGCCATTTCAGGTCTCATTTAGGGCTGGTTGGGTGTTTTTGAGGAGGAGGGGACAGAAATTTAAGAATATAAAACAAAACATCTGACACTATAGGTTGGAAGCTGAAGAAAAAAAAACCAAAAACGAACCAAACCAAACCAAACCCAAAAAAACCAAACAAACAAGAAAAAAAAAGGAAGGAAACACGAGGAAACTTAAATGCACCTGACATTCAGGTGTCATCTCAGAAGGCTGTGCTCAGGCCTCCAGGACATGGTCTAAAATAAGATATCTGTTATTTCACAGCAACATGCCCTTCCTTTGTGGTGTAGTGTCACAGCAGGTTATGGGCACTGAAATTTGAGACTCTAAGCATGATTGAACTTGATCTTAAACCAAACCTCATCCAAAGGGCTCCTTGAACATCTGCACTTCCTTACAACTGCCTCAATGAACAGTGCCATTATAGCACTGAGTCCAGGAGAAATCCAGACATCCTGGGCTGAGATTTGAGCCCACTCATAACAAATAGCACACTCATAATAGATTGTTCATGTCTGCTGCAGACTAGGAATAGCTCTCTCATTCTTCACTTGGTTGATCTACTTTTATATCCTTGATTCAAATGGAGTTATGCAAACTTCATGTTTGCTATCAGGCTATGAAGAAGCTTTATGTAACCAGGATATGCTTTTCTTAGATGTAAATGTAGTGCAAAATAGAAAGAGCTTTGATACTGAGGTTTTTTTTTTTCCCTCGAGGTTCAAGTACTTTATCATTTTAATAATATTCCATTTTCCTGTTGCACTCATTTTTAGAACAACTTTTGTATTAGCTCCGAGTATTATAATTCCTGCAAAATTCCTCTGGAGGGCACTATTACCATAACTATACAATTATCTACAGATGGATGTAATAGAGATAAACACTAAATAGCCTTGTTGGCAGGAGGCAGAGTGTCTTTTAACTGAGATGGTTTCTATACTGCTTGCCTGGGTTGTTACTCTGCTTTAAGGAGTGTGAGAAACCTTAGGTACAAAGGAGAAGAGAATTTAGAAATTATAATTGTGGAAGTTTGTTTTGCAGAAAGGTGCTGTGGGTTTTTGTTTGGTTTATCTCCCTTGTCATTATCTTTGCTAGCAAGTACTAGAATTTGGTATAATCACTCAAAGGCTTTGTAAAAGTGATATTTTCCAAGATGTGGGATGATTTGTGATATTTGGGGAGGGGGGGAGGAGCTGATTATCTTGTGGATTCTCCTGTGAGACCTGTGATCCAGTCTCTTTCCACTCCCTGTTCCACTCTGCAGAGCCAAGCTCATCTGTTCCTCCGGGATTTAGAAAATCACAACATAAAGCGAGGGAAGGACAATATTTTGGAGCCAGGAAAGAGACTGGGACACACCAGGGTTTCTTAGAAGCTGCACGTTTATTTTGCCAGAACGGAGAAGGAAATCAGAAGTGAGCCTCGCAGCTCACAGGAAAACTTTTTTGAGACAGGAATAAACTCTTGAAAGCTTGGAAAGGTCAGCTTGGAAGGGAAGGCTTCTGTCTGATCCGGCCGCCCTCTTGTGATCACGGAGTAGATTGCAAGAATCATTTTATCTGCCCAGAGATTTCTTAAACTAAAACCAGTGATGAACTTCAATCCCCCAAGAGTTCCAGCTTTGACTTGTTTCGGTTGTGTGGGATCATTCCTTCCTGCATTTTCTAGGAAGCAGCATAGCTATGCAGAGAAAAAGTATTTACTTTGATTTTACTACTTCCTCTTGTTCCTTTTCTCTTCTATGACTTGCACAGGTAGTTAGTTCATCTATTTTCCAATTAGAATAGAAATTATTCGGGAGAGTGAAACACTTGTGTGAGAGTTACGAGGGTCCTGGGGTATTATATTATGTAGGAAAAAAATATACTGATACAGTGTGGTTTTAATTAGGCCATGAAACAAAGAAAAAAAGGAAGGGTATATTTCAGTTATGACAGGAATTATGTACAACAATCTGCTATTACTTTTTTATTATTTTAGTAGAATAAAAATAGAGGTTTTGAATTGTTGTGAAATTACATCTGTATTAGTATTTTCAATTCATAAAAATTATCTTTGCTCACTTTCATTGATTCCTTCCACATTTCAGTCTGAATTCTCATCTATTATTGTCACCTAATTCAAAGACAATCCCCATACCCATGTTTTGTCTCAGGATCTTTCCTCCTTCACAATATCTGCATTCCCACACTGAACACTCACAGCTTCTCCTCCTAATCACTACTCTCCAGTAGCAATTGGAGAATTTTGCTTTAGATTAAAAGATTTTTAAAAGCATAAAAGCAAATGACATGAACTTTGCAAATAGATGTAAGAGAGAGAAAGGGGGAAAAAAAAAAAAAAAAAGGGTAGGTCAGATTTTGGGTAGACCAACCTTGACATTGTCCTTTTAAAGCACTCCCCAGGCAGCTTTAACTTTTGCAACCAGCACTCGAGCAGCCTCTCACCCCAGGGCCCACTCATCTTGGCAGGATGACAGAGGTCACCATTTCACATGAATGAACAATTTCTCCGATGTAGAAGGCAAGCATTCAGCTCCCTCTCTCTCTTTTCACCTGTCCTTTAAACTGAGACTATCACAGGTACTGGGCACAGCGCAATGAAAATCTCTCTTTCTATTAACCCTTTGAACCCTCAGGACAGGAGTGGCACCCTCAGAGAGACAGTGGGCACAGAAGGGCTCCTTTTTCTGTCCCCCCCATACCAGATTTTTTTTTCCCTCCATGTAGTTTCTCTTGCAAACAACCCCCCATTGCCTCTCTAACTCAACCACCAAAACCTTGCAGAGCATTCCAAGTGTGAGCACACGCAGTGGGGCCAAGCAGCTGCAGTGCCCAGATTCATTTTTTTTGGATAATACTTTTCTTTCTGCTTCAAATGTGACTGGCATTTCTAATCGAGGCACCAGGCAAGACACATAAATCTCCCCAAACTCAAAGGGGCTCCAAGTGGTCACAGATCTACAAGCTGTAATCAAAGATTTAACACTTTGGCCCTAAAATCCAAGAAAAAGGCATCTTACCTGTTATTAGCTGAATGATCCAAATGGGTATGGAAGCAGAGTTTTCTGCCCATATTCTCTGGACAGCTCTTAGAATGCAATTTTTCTTCTTAGAACGTGACTTTGGTTCAAGCTCAGGGTTGAAGTAAACTGGAAAGGAGAAAGCAGAGGGAATTCTGGATAAGGAAACCTGAACTGGCTCTGTTGTGCTGTGCGCTCCCAAAATTCCAAACTCAGATCCCATTCCTCAGGGTTGGCCTAGCTCTGCTTTAAACTGGTGTGCAATTTTTTTTTGGAAAGCAAGCAAACAAACAAACCAAAAACATTCAGAAACAAATCTCTGGGCGCCTGTTAAATACTAAATAATGATTCAACGGGGTTTGATGGACAGGTTAGACAGATTAAAAAGGCTAAGGAAATATTGAAGAGAAGTTTAGAATTCACTAATTACTTTTCAGCATTTAGGATAGCCATAAGATAATTTTGTGGTCCCTGGAGCCACATGCTGATGTCTGCCACCTCACATAAGTGGAGCACACAGCAGGCCATCAACTGAGTAGAAACAACTGTGGCTGTGAAACAAACCCGTTCCTCCTGACTTCCAAATTTTAATTCCAATTAAGAGCCATTACTGTCACTGCTTTTGTAACCCAAAGAAAATATTTAAGCAGATAAAGTTATCAAAGCTGTGAGACCTGAATTTATGACAAGAAAGGATTAAGAAATTCTGAATTTCTGAGTACCCAACTTGCCCAATCTTTTCGAAGACTGGGTGACTAAAATGCTAAAATGTGCAGGATTGAGCATAAACCCGAGATTCCACTGCCCAGAGCACCACTTTGGCTTTTCCAGGCACGAGACTGCAACTGAGTAGAGTACAGCTGAGCACTGGATATGCATCTATTGGACAAATAAACCAAAGGAAGAAACATGGGCTAGGGCATGTTGCCCCTTTTAGATAACAAGAGAGAAGCTTAAGCCACCCTGATGCTGATAAGCCTATAGAGACACCAGAAAAAAACCCCAACAAACTGTCTTACATTGTATTTTATTTTATTCAAGCATTTCTGTGTTCTTGTCACATTTCTCTTTCCCTCACATCTGAGCTGATAAGCTCCATGAACTTAAGAAACTTTGCAGGAAGAAGTGCAGATTTCAGGGTCCCCTTGTTCTTTTATTTGCCAAAAGGCAAAAGCTTATGATCCATCTACATCTCTGAGGGCTGAACTGCAGATAGAATTCCCTGGAGCCTGGCCTGAAGGGGCTGTTGCTTCAGTGAATTCAATTTTTCAGGGTATTAAAAACCGAGAAAGTAAAACAGATGACAGGCACTGAGGGTGGAATTCTATCATTCTGTCTCTAGAGGAGTTTAATGGGGCTTTCTGCCACTGTCTTCAGACAGGCCAAGATTTCACCCCTGCTTCAGGGAGCAGAGCAGAAAAATGCTACACAAAATTTAAACAAATTAAATGTAAAAAAATTAAATTAAATTTAAAAAACTTTTGTAAGGCCGAGCTTGGTAGTAAAATTCAAATGATGATTCTGACTTTTCCTGAAAACACTTTTGACACACAAGAAGTTTTTTATCCTCTGTCTTGTCCTCAGAGAAGAGAACGAGGAGAAATGCAGAAGAATTTTACTCTCAATTTCAACTCACATATAATTTCATTTTTTCTGAATTTATTATTATTTTACCTTGATCACAGTGACATGATTAGCATATTAAGATATAAGCTGTCTTTATACTGGCAGATGTAGGGAAGAAGGGAAATTAAGAAAGAAAAAGGGCAACAAATAAACCAGGCAAAGCTGTGTGGCAATGGATCAGAAAATCCAAAGCAAAAAACAGCAAATAAGGATGGGAGCAAAGGAGAAAGTCATCAAAGAGGGCAGTAGAGGATGGAAAAAAATATAAGCAGAGGAAGGAAGGCATTATCTGAAGCAGAAGTGCAAAGGAAAAAAGATATTAAAACAGCAGAGACACCACAGAAATTGAAAACAAAGTTGTGGAGAGCAAACAGACAAATTATGGAAATGGCAATCTGACAAGAATAAGGGAAGCAAAGGAGCTGAAGCAGGGAAAGAGAACAGAAGGACACCACTTCACCCCTGGCAACACATTTAATTGCAATCAGGAGGTGACTACACTTAGTGGACTGAATTCCAAGGGAATTAAGGGAAAGGAACACCCCACTTCCCCAGTCCCACAGAGCACCACAGCTCCCGAGTGACAGCATTACCAGCTGCCCTTCAATGCTCTCAGCCTTTCTCTGGGCTAGCAGGATTTCTCTCTTCTGTGCTTTTCTCCAACATTTCTGCCAACCTCTCTGTACCTCCTTAGCTGTCTCCTGCAAAGGTCCCTTTGCACCTTTTCTGCTTGCTATTTCACACCTTGATTTAAAAGGACAACCAGCAAGTAACCAGTGCTTGTTTCCATCCAGCAGTAGCAGAAGGAGGGATGACAGCATATCCACAAAAACTACAGCGCAATTCTAATGGAAGGAAAGTGCATCAGGAAGAAAAAAGAAGTGCAATTCAATATTTTGAAGGAAGTTCAGGCCCTTAGCAAGAACTCTTCCTGGTCCTTTCTTTGCTGTAAAGAAAGGGAAGCAAACCAGACTTGGAGTACTGATGAAACACTTCAAGAATTCGTGGTGTGGTGGGCTGTGAATGCAATGCTGTTAAATGGCATTTATTGGAGCTCCTGATTAGCAGCCATCCTGCTAAAAACCAGGGACAGGACCATGACACTGGGTTTGGGATTTTGTGCTGAGCAGTGCTTTATCAATTGATGCACTGTACTCATGTAGCTTTAACTTTCACACTGTATTTACTTCACAACAGGTGGATTTAAGGGGCAGGAGTGGAACTAATTAAGACTTTGTTTCCTCCTTGAACAAAACCCTGACTGGGGTGGCTCATGCTGGGGCTGTGCACAAAATGGGTAATGCTTCCTGTTTCAGTGACATCTGTTATGCACTAGTACAAATAAAATTGATATCTTCTCATGTGAAAGCAGCTTTATAAATAGAATAAAATCTGTCTCTCTCACTGGGCAGAGTTCTGGAAGGACAGGAAGAATCAGCTTGGTGATGGGCATAGCTGAACTTGCACCATTCTCATAGTAAACATTCCAGGGTGGAGATAACTACACATTTTTCCACTTATGTGTGTTCTCTGATTAAATTCTTAATATTTCAAACCCAAAACTTTTGTTAGAATATAGAACTTGCTAGGCTACCTGTTCTGCCATGAAAGTTCCTAAGTTCTGTGATGGCTTTCCTAGATAAAAAACCAAACCAACTGACCAAAAATGTAACAAACACACAAAAAGCCACTAAATCCAACCCAAGAAAAACAAAAATAAGCACCCAAGGTGATGACATTGGTTACATTCAGCCAGAGTGTGAATCAGCAATGCACTATATTATTCTAGGGGACTTTAAAAGGAGCAAACAAGGAAACAAAAGCATGTAGAAAACTACTTTTGAACATTTTCACATGAATCAAGCATTTCCCAAAAAGGAAACCAGAAAAGGACTGCAGTCCTGACCATTGAACCAAGGATTAAACAGGAGAAAACTCAGGCAAGTGAAAAATTACAAGCATGATCCGTAAAATATTCTGATGGCTGAACAAAAAAGGAAGCCTCACTGCTCCAAGTCCAAGAAGAGAGTCCAACTGTGCAACCAGAGCTTTTCAAATTTCCTGGCAGAGATGAGGCAGTGACCAGTTTTTCCCACAAAGGAGATGGAAAAGCAGCATCCTCTCACACTCATTTCTCCCTGTGCTGCTGGAGTTGCCCAGCTGGCCCACACGTAGCCCCTGAGCTAAACACTTACCACACTGTAAGCTCCGGAAATATTGCTGTTTTCCAGTTAAAACATTCCAGTGAACCATCAAAGCAATGGACAAAGGGAGCTGCTAAGCATGAAAACCAATCATTGCTAAAAACATGGCTTAACTTAGAGCAGAGGAGGAGGTGGGCTTTAAACATCAGGGATTACAGATTTTAAATTCAAGTGAAAAACACTGTTCATAGGACTTTAATAACTACCATCTTTATACTCCATGATTTCTACATACAATTAAAAGGACATTTCCTGAGTACATGCTGTGTCAATCAAACTCACTATAAACTGCTCTCAGTGTTTATCACAAAAAGCAATGGACATTCAGGCAGCTGAGCACCAGGCAAAGTTTTCCCTTCTCTGCCAGGTTCACCTGACTGTCAGCAAGTTTCTGCTTGCACATCCACATTTCAGATTTCAAATTTACCACTTCCCAAGCCTGGCTAAGGGTGCAAACCACACACCAAGGTGTGTGCTCTGTAAAGTGAAAGCCACTGTGTGAGTGCAATCCTTTTCTGCATAGAAGTCTCACTGATGTCTAACAGCTGTGTTTACACACACCTGAAATGCTCACAGGTTAGATCTGGCATAGGTTTTTAGAACCCTGGGAAAAAAAGAATCCCTTTGGAATCCACTGTCAATTCAGAAATAGTGTTTTAAGCTGTTTTAAAAGTTACCATGAGAGCTGCAAGAGGAAGCAAGGTGGCCACAGCCCAGCTCTCTGGCACGAGCCAGATGCCAGAAACAGGCTTTCTGTTGCAGAAATAACCATCAGTGCTTAACAAACAAAGAAGGTACAAGTTCAGCAAAGCACATCAGGGCACTCCATCCCTGCAGTGAACACTGAGGTCAACAGCTTGGACACTTTCCTAAAAGTATGAATATTCCTCAGCTCTTCTGCTGAATAGGGATGAGCTGATCCCCCATCCAGCAATCCATTACGGTGACAAAGTGGCTCTTAGTATGCCCAGCAACATGTGTGACAGCAGCAAGTGTTGAGCAGCAGCCAGATTCTGTCTAAGCGAGATAAAATCAGATCCAGGAGGCTAATAAGATAAGGATCAGTGCTCTGTGTACATCAATTCATTCATCAGAGCACCGATCTGAGTGCAGGGAAAAATAAAGGTTATGAGGAAAAAGGAAAGGGGGGGAGTGGGGGGAGAATAATTCTCCTTAAATTTTATTTATGTTTCAGAAATTTGGTGAGAACATCGAGTGGTTATTGTCATTGTCAGTACCATTTTTCTGAAGGTGCTGACTGGCATGAGGAAGAAGCTGTGTTAAAGCCAAGTTATTTACTGCCTTTCACTCAAGCCCCATTCTACAACAGAGTTCCTCCACAAGAGCTGCAAGAGGCGAGTTTATAATTGTAAGACATTCTCTGTCACATCTTGTACATATCCCTATTTTTTTTACTGTAAATCCCTTAAGGCAGAGACTATTATTAATGCTAAATACATTAAAATTCAAGTCGAATAGCAGAAAGGAAAATAAGCAACAAGTTAATTAAACTTGCAACAAACATTTTGTTGGAAGATGTTGCAAACACCCCCAAGGAAAATTTGGAGTGTGGAAGAACAAAATGAAATTGATGAAATGGGCAAAAAGAAAGTTGGCAACTTAAAAAACGGTCTGACATATAACTATGAAATCAAGGGTTTACTGGGAAAAAATCTCCAACTATTTTTAGGAGACTCAGCCTGTTTTTACCTTTTTTATAAGGACACTCACACATTTAGTATGGGGATTAAAGAGTCCTTTGCACATGCAGAAATAACCTAGAAATTCACATTTGTGAGGGGAATACAGGCTGATAGATGATTAGAAGTGACTGTTTCCACTAAAACACAAAATATACTTTCTTCTTATGATTGTACCTTATTAAATCTCCTGTGAAGACAAAGTCTGTATTACCAGGGGAGCAGTCATGATATAAATGCATAAATGCAAAAGTCTGTCCCGTGGGTCTGACCCAAAACACACCTTTAGACCTGGTTTTCATAACTGGAATTTCTAAATGAAATGTGACTGTATCTGTGAGCCAGTTAAGTTCTGTGTGTGCTTCAGGCAGGTTCTGAAAATCTGCTGCAATCATCAGGATGCCCACACACCTCCAGCTTCCAGGGAGGAAATCAGGGTATGTCTTGATAGGACATTTGTGGTTGGGCTCTTTTTCCCCTTGGACTGAGGCTGATGAGAGAGAGGCAGATTTTTCTCTTGTTTAGACTTAGTTGTTTATTCCTCTCTTATCAGCATTACATGTATACAGGGCACAAGGAGCTATGTGCACTAAGACAGAAAAATGCAAAATGGCCAACAAAGAACTTCTTCAAGGTATTTTATATGTCCATTTATACAATTAACAAATGCCAAGTTAATTATTTTTCTCAGTGACCCAATGACCCAACACCTGTGAGCTGCACTGCGGCATTTTCTATCCAATCACTCATTACTACCCAAAAACTTCTGGAAGAAGAAGATGAAGAAGAAGATGAAGAAGGACAAGAGACAACACCCTAAATCCTCCCATCTTGTCTTCTGTTCTCTAAACTAGTTTAAACTCCAAACTTTAACTTTTTCACCCAGTGACTTAAGAAAACTCTTTAATTTACACACTTGCACTCCTAGTTTTTCTATTTAACCTTAACAGTTGTTTTCAGGATGTTATATGAAATTCAGTGGTTTTTTTGGAGGTCAGAGCCAGGTATCAGAGATAAGGGCACACACTCTGTGCCTCTGACTCCAACAAGTGTACACCTCATATTGCTGCTGACACTATTAAATCAGCAGCTCAGTGACGATCGTGGCATGAAACCTTTGAAGTTCACTTAACAGGAATCTTCACAGTTGTGGTGCCTTAGCTAATTAGTTGTGTCTAATTCATTATATAGAGATACCAACTTTCTAAAAAAAAAAAAAATACAAATAACAGGGCTTACTATTTCTTTTGTTACTTTCAGTAAAGCTGGAAAATTATTTCAGGGTTTTCAGAGCTTGTGAGAGTACAAATTGGCCTTGCCCTCAGAAGGAAATAAAGTATATTTTAGGCATATACCAAGAAGGTCCTTTGAAGTAAATTCCTTTACATGATAAATAATGAAAAGATGGTATAAAAATCCTTCAGAATGTTTCTTACTTAGCAGAAATTGAGCATTTATAAATAAAGAGCCATGTTAGGCCAAGAGCTGAAAGGTTTTCAATCTGCTGAGGAGGCGTGGTATGGACAATATGCTCATATTGTTGGCCATATATCAACACTTCCTTAATATTGATAAAATGAACTCAGGCCAGTACAGAGGAGAATCTTTTTTTTTTTCCTATCCTTCCAGTCTTTGCCATCTCTCTACTGAGATGCCATTTCCAGCACACCCCTACTAATTCCAGATTTAACAGAGCACATGGACAGGACTAAGACTTCTGACTCATTTTACTCAGGCCTCCTGGCAACAAAGTGATATATTCCTTTACTGCCCTTCAGAGAAAGGCAAATCACATAAGGGAAAAGGGGTGAAATCCTAAAAATCACCTCAGCATTGCCATCCAAGACTGGCACCCAATACAGGCTCAAGAGATCAGGGCTCAACTACTGGATCTGCTCTGAGCTTGAGTCACTTTCTCTGTGCCTAAACTCCTCCATCTCTTTATTCCTGGAGAAGCCTCTAGCCACATTCATCCAAGAAAACATGCAAGAAAAGAGCTTTATCATTTCTTTTTTGATACTCACAGGCGTACAAGGCAGAACTTGAAAGCAGACAATTTAACAGTCGAAGCCCAAGAATTCTTCTGTGTTGGTGAGAGGGTGTTTTGCTCTTGAGATGCAGATTTTACTTTCCCAAATGAGAACAATATATATTTTTTTTCATGCAGTAGATTCTTTATGCAATAGTGGTGATTTTCTTGTCCTGTGCCTTTCATTTACTCCAGTACTTCTTTATGGCTTTCTGACCAAATAAGAAAATTCCATTAAAGACTGCACCACTGTGAAATATACTTAGGTTAACTTGAGAAAAAACTTGAGGAAAACAGTGTATCTCTCTGCCTCCTCAAGAGCAGTTAAGGCAAGAAACTCCTAGATCATGTCCCTATTTCACTTATATCCAGTTCTTCTTTCTCATGCCAAGCAACTTCAAGTTTTTAGCTTAATTTTCTCTCGCTCCCATTTTCCTCTGAAGGCCCAGAGTATGCTTTGTGATGCTACAGATAAGTGCCTAGCCCTTCCAGCCTTCTCATTTACACCATTGTAATTCTGATTCAGAGCCTGCAATTCCTTTCCAAAGGTTGATATTTGATCCTCCAACTCTACAAGATGTTTGTGCGCCTGATATTTCGCATTAATCCCACCTCCTAATTCCCTAATCATCTCAAATGCCACATGAGATGGAACCTCAGAAGATAAATTCACTGCTAACATTCCTGCTGGCTTGTGAGTCATCACAAGTTAGGGACTGAGAAACTGTAATTGAAAAATGCTTCTCTGCAACTTCCTCCCCTGAAACATCCCACCCGATCAACAAATGATGCTCAGGGGACTTCTGTCTTCTCAGCATCATCTTACATGCCAGAGATAAAATATTATTGAATCCAAAAGTTCAGGTAAACCCTAATTTAAAAAAAAAAAAATAAATAAAAGAAGAAAAAACAAGCATATAAATTCCTAGGAAAGCAAACTCACATTTATCAAGCTATCAGAGTTTAATTCTTATTATTATAGCATTCTGCAATGGCACCTCGATGTCTCACCTGAGATTCAGACCTCATTCTGACATGTGCTGCATGAAAACATGGTGAAAACCAGTCCTTTCCCTCCTGTGTTTAAAATCTATATAAAACCAATACAATATTCAAAGTAAAGGCATTTATATATCACATTCCTGCTCTTACACCTGCTTATTTCTGCAGCAGAGTTGAGGTAATTTTGGATGTCTCTCTTTTACCAGGAGTCAGGAGAGAAACCAACACCAAAAGAAGGTTCAGAGGTTTCATGACAGACTTAAAAATTCAGGTGGAAGGTGGAGGTTAAGACAAGAACCTCAGCAGGTCCATAAAAAATACCCCATTGTCCATCTTCCCATGGATTCTGCTGCCTTTGCTCAGGACAGGTAAGGTTGATGTTGGCCAGTGCAAAGCTCATTTTTGTGGGACTGTTCATGCACTGTTGAGCAGTGGGGTAAAAGAAAGAAGAATCTGCCCAGCCTGTGTTGTCACACAGCTCTTGTTCTGAGCCTCATCTTTCTCTCTTGTCCTCAGCCCTGATATTCATTCAAACTTTTGATAAAATACCAGCACTGAGACATGAGTGATTTGTCATCTTTATACCTTGTAAATGCAGCATAAAAATAAGTTAGACTGATTGAGATTACGCTGTTGAGGCAAAACAAAATGGGGATCAAATCCAAACTGACAGCTACATCAATTTTATTAGTTTGAAAAGAAAAATTTACAAAAAAACCCTAATCCAAAAACCAATAAAGCACTTTGCCAAATATGATGTTATCTGAGACTCGTCATATTAAAAAAAGTTCTATTAAATCTCCCACTTTCAAGTTCAGCATCAAAACCACTCAGTTTAAATGATATTTCTGTCATTTTTTTCTTAACCTTCATGAAAAATTTACTATACCATGCTTAGAATTACTTGAATAATACATATCTTGTTTTAAATTCCAGTTATTACATGCACTTGTAAAATGCTTTTTGATTTGATTTTTTCCTCCCACACCTTAAGCAAAATATGTGACAATTTTGTTTTCTCTTGGGTAGCATGTATACGAGCTAACCCATTCCTGAGGGATTTTCAATTGCCAGCTAATCCAAAGCTATTTCTTTTAGAATTGCATCCAATGAAGTTAATGGACTCAAGGGGCTTTTTTTTTTTTATTTTTTTTAAACTCCAGAGTGTGTGCAGGGTTGTTTTTCACTTTGGGTAGTTTGGGGTTTTTTTACATAAAAAGGTCCATAATATATTTTCTCTTTCCTAGGCCTCACACAGATAAAAAGTAAACTACAAGGCCATAGCAGCATGGCCAGCAACCTCCACTGCCATAAAGGTTCTGGTCTTGCAAGATGGCCAATAGTAATAAATCCTTTTTCAGAGTCTCTTTGTTTCTATCATGATAATATACAAGTTCAATGATGTTTACCACATCTTTCACAGAGAAATTGTGAACTAGATTTGTTAAGTAAAAAAAATAAATAAAACAAACATAGAATCTCCCAATTCCATATGCTTTGCTGTTCCTTTGTCCCTCCCACCACCTTGCTCATATGGACTTGTTCTCAGAACAAAACTTCACCTTTTCTTTGCCTTCTTCCTATGCCTTTACATCTAATTTTTTTTTCAAACCAAACCCTTGAATTGATTTTGGATTTCATGTGTCTGACTCAGTGGATTTTTGAGAAATAATGGAGCTTTTATCTCCATGTTTTAGAGCTGACATCAGCGATGGCCCTGGCTCTAAACAGTAAAGTAGGTTTCATCCTTTTGATGCCCCAAATATCACAAGGTCAAAATGATCTGGGAAATATGGAGGAGAAGTCTCTCATCTCTACTTGAAGCAGTTCTGTTTAATTCCTTAACTCTTAATGAACCCCACAGAAAAATGTGAGCATACAAAAGTGTTCTGACTGATTAAAAAGAGGATATCCCAAGAGGAGCTAATTTAATATTAGATCAAATGAACTGGAGTTGAAATTACCATGTTTTTGTTGACTGTTTTAACATATTCAGGGAAGGCACAGGGATCTTCACATATTTCTGAGTCTCTTTGTAGTATCATTCTTCACACGTTACACCAGTCAGTGTGGAATACATGGATTTGAAGGGATGAGGGGGTGGGAGATCTTGTGGAGTAGATTACTGATGTACCCCAGAGAAGTTTATTAAAGTGATAAAAGAAAAAATCCCATCATAATTCATTTTCTGGTTTGTTTTTTTTCTGTGTTAAACTGTGCAAGCCTCTAACAATGAAGCTCCCCAGAATGCTCGCTGCTTTTGTAAGAATTAGTAGCTCAGCTTAATACATAATCAGATTGTCAGAGAAGCCACAGTGCTCTTCCCCCCTCCTCATTCCCTGTGTTGTGATCTCTGATTAAAGAAAAACTTATTCAAGACTTCCAGGAATACTTTCTGGCAAATTTCTTGTCAATGAAGAAATCATTATAAGGAAATGCAACTCTGCTTTTCAGCTTTGCTCTGTTTTCTGCTTGCAGAGCAGCAGCAATGCTTTCTCATGTCAGGCCCACAGATATTTTACAGCAAGGGGCTTTTTTTTAATATTTTTTAAACTCCAGAGTGTGTGCAGGGTTGTTGGGATGGAAGATGGGAGAAAGCAGAACCTACTTTATCAAAAGTTTGATAGTCAGTAATGCTTTGTGTGTACTTTAATGGCGCAAACAACCTGTGAGCTGAACCACTCTATTTCAGCAGCCTTAATTTGGGCATCCCATCATGGATTTGGACATGGAATCACAGAATGGCTTGGGTTGGAAGGGACCTCAAAGCCCTGCCATGGGCAGGGACATGAGCTAGACCTGTGTGTTTTCAGTTTAATTCTGTTTGAAACCCAAACATTTCACAGCAGCCTCATTTGTCCTACGTTTCTTGAATTGGTAAACAAAGTTGTTCTACAATTAACTAAGAAAATACCCATCCTACATCCATGGACTATGGTTCCAGGAGAGCAGAAATAATGATGAGCAAAGAGCACAATTATTCTTTCACTCTGAATGCCCTCAGAAGACCTCAGAACCATCCCAGACTAACATAGCAAATAAGTGTTAATGCATGCATGTAGCACCAATTCTGTTTGAAGGTAATAGAAATGTTTGGGTTTTTCAGTTTCATGTGTTTCAAGCAGCTAAAAAGAGCTTTTTTTCTAGAAGACTGAAAGATGATGGGCTAAAGTTCTTTGATACAGTGATGGTTCAAAATTCAAGGCAAAGATAAAAAATAACTGCAGATATTGGAGTCATTTTCGTAGGCAACAGTGAGACATGGAGCACAGCCATGGAACTATTGACAAACTAGTTCTCATCTTTGTCACATCAGCAACAATAAGACATTCCCAAAACTGCTTCCCAAAAACCACAAAAGTTTACCCATCAATAGGGTAAGAAAGCTGAGCAGTCAGGCAGGTTGGAGGTGGTCAGTCACCTGTGCTCTCACACAAGACATCAGCGAACTGGAAGTGCTGGCACAAGATGGAATGGAAAGAAACATTTCCTTTTTAGGTCCAACATTTCCTTTTTAGGGCCAACACACAGAGGAATTGCTGAGGAAGTTAATGGACATTAAGAGTCAGTCTTTGCGCAGTGTTAGAAGAGAGGACAGCCAACCTGAGTAGCAAGTGGGACACATGCCTCTAATCAAAAACACAGCAGAGAGAATAAGACAGCAAGGCTCATAGACAGTGCTAGAAATACATTTGCAAAAGCAATTGGCACTGAAAGGAAATATTTCAGGTGCTGATATCAGACCTAGAGTAAATACAGCTCATTTTTGAGAACACAGGGTGAGAGATCACTGAGGTTACAAGACAAACCTACAGTGCTGGAGACCTGGGTTGCCTACTGAGGTACAGAGAGAATTTAGAAAAAATAAATAAATAACAGTATTAAAAAAAACCCCAAAATCTATGCAATTATGAGCACTGTTACAAAATGTCTGAGGTTTTGACTTCAGAACTATGAAACATTAAGAAATAAACTATTTCAGACAGACCTGTGAGTTGTAACACAGCTGAGAGTTTACTGTAGATGGTTGAGGGCAAAATGCTCAAAGAAGGAACATGCAGGATTTAACATGACAGAGAAGTCACCCTAAAAATGTCTTCCTTCTAGTGCTGATCCAATTTAATCACTTATCAGAGTATGGTGCTGCAACCTGCAAACACACATTAAAAAGACACTTAACCTTGTGTGAGAGACTGGTTAACTTGCTGGTTACTGGCCCAAAAAAATGCTGTAGACACGAGGGAGGAACAGCCAGTAAACAAAAATAATGTTGGAACAATCATGCCCAAGTTCTGTTTTCTTTTGTTTTGTTTGGTTCTAACACAGAACAATATTTTAGACTTTTTGTGCCTTCCCCACACCTCACTGAAACTAGAGGAAGGATTGACACTATTTCAGTTTCTTTGGCAACCAGTTCTATGTGAGTCTTAAACCATTAATGTTACCTCTGATGGCAAGTGTTACAAAACATGACATACAGAGAAGATTTTTCAGCTCAATATTATTACATATCCTGTAATTGTTTTGAAGAATCCATGGTGTACCTAGTGATTATCAGCCCAAGGAAGTTGTTCTCCAAGAGGAAACAGAAATAATTCTCGAACCTGTTTTTGGAGCTATTCAGTGTACACATTGTGGAGCTATTCTTCCAGCTGTGGAAAGCAGATAGGACACTGTCAGACTTTCCCAACTGTGCAGTAAAGCTTCTGCTGTTCTGCAAAGGGTATGCAGACTCTTCTAGCAACATCCTCAGCAGGTTAATAACTTATTTTATATCTCTGATGTGACACTGCTTCAGTCATAAAGCAAAAGAAACAGATGCAAGTTCACCAACTCCCCTCTCAACTACCATTACTGCCTTTACTCCAAGTACTGGAGCAGATTCCACCACACAGAGCTGTCTGTCCTCATGGTTTTATTCAAACTCCAAATGCATTAACTGATACTACCAAATTTTGGTGCCACCAGAAACTTCTCACCTTTGGCATCATCCTCCAGAATCTGCTGTGGGGTTTCTTTTTTGTTTACAGATCAGTATCCACAACAATTTGGTAAGACAGAGAATATAGACCATGAAAACAAAGGGTTTTTTACCATTTCTGCCATCTCCCTGTCTGTATCCAGTATTTTCAACTCAACAACTTGCTGTTAGCAATGAGTCTGCCCGGCTTAGTAGACTAGACTACAATCATCAACCAGAATTTAGAACTGTTAACTCCCTGCATTTAACATGTTAGTATGTTCAAACAGTAAAAGGTGAACAGAAATCTTGAAATATAAGAAATCAAGAACACCACTGCTAACAAAGGGGCAGGTAAAACACAAAAATTCACATGAGAGAGAATGCAACTGGAAATAATTAATGATTTTATTTTTGCTGGGGCCTAATGGAAAACATGAAATTACTTACATTCAATGACCATATTGTCCATATCTGAGTAAATGTTTTGCAGATAAACCAGTTTAACCTGAAAAGCTTAAAAAAACATAAAAATTATTTAAAAAAGGGGATAATAATGTGACACAGACCTTGGGAAGAATATGTAATGAAGATTTCCAGACCAGGCAGGTCACTGGGTTATGTACAACTTTACAGAGAATAAATGTGATCTCATTCCCCAAGAAGTGCAAATATAGACCCGATGAATTATTAGAACAACCATAGAAATCTGAGTTCACAATGGCATTTGAACCAGATAGCATTGGCTGATACCTCCAAAGAAAATCTTTTTCACACTGAGAAGGCTCTGAATTCAGAACAATTATAATTTACTTGCATTGATCAGCTGAGACACTCATCAAGCCATCAAGAATATGCAGCTCAAGGCACACATGGTACCATGATCTCCAACGATTGATGAGGGGATCACAAAAATTCTGTAAATAATAGCAGCAAGGCTCCAATAAAAACAAATCAAACAGGGATGACTGCAAACCTCAAACCTCAATAGGAATGTGGCCAGGATTTTAATGGATTAAGTCTAGGCTACAACTGGATAAAACTTTTGAGAGATAATGGCTGCAATAACTGGGAACAGACAGAAAACAGAACTGTGAATATATTACATTTGGCCAGTTACTACAGGTACTGGTGCCCCTGTTTAGATACGATAATCATGATAGTTCTACTGACAAAATTTATCAAAAGCAGACTAGGAAGACAGAGGAAGAAAAGAGCTTGGTAGAGATCTAAGAATTCACCTAGCCAGGGAAGCACCATGTCCACAAGCAGTGATCAGAGAACCTCACAGAGCTGTTCCATTTTCAGGGCTAGCAGCCCATGTGGATAAAGAAGAACCAAGAATTCCTCACCCTACAGTCTGGCTACACAGCTGACTAGGGAAGTCATGGAGAAATACACTCCTGAATGCAGAAAAAATACCAGGGAGGGGAAAAAAATGTCCAAAGCTATCATCCACTTTAAATCAGTGAGGCATTGTGTCCCTCCCTCTGTTTGACTAAGCCAAATTATTCATAATGACAGGGTACAGAGATGAGTGGCCTCTAGGAACTCTCTTTTTCAGTACATCATCATTCTAAAATAACACTTTTCAATTTTTTCCCAAAACCTCCTTATGTGGAGGTTGAACCCTTCTTCTCCTTCCTCTTTTTGCCATTGGGGGTGGAGCATGAAGAATTTAAACCTGTGCAACAGCAGCAAAGGCACACTGCTGTTCTCTGGAGAACATAACAAATGACACTAAGCTGATGAACGCTGTCTCCAAAAAAAACTCTCCTATTTCGTAGGAATAAGTAAGTTTCTATCACCTATTTCTAATAACCTACTTCTGTTACCTATATCTAATAGGCTATTTTTTTTTCTAATAGGTTAGACAAAAAATAAATGCTGCAAGTGCCAAAATGGTAGAATTCAGGAAAAAAACAAAAAACCCAACAAAAACGTAGTGTTGCCATTAAAACATACAACCCTTTTGTCTTTAGCAGAACTTTTCACTTGAGGGTTTTCTGGCATTTCAGAGTTACAAGAGGCTAAATTCACTTGTGAGGGTGCAACTCCTTGAGGCTCCTCAGTGGGAGATTGAGCACGTTCAGCTGTTCCAAGTGTCAGGGTACGCAGGGAGCAGCTGGATTTGGGATTCTTTCAGACAAAGCAGCAGGGGCTGAACCCTGTGTGCTGATATCCTGATATGAGCAATCTCCCTTGGAAAAAGATGGGCTCTAAAGGGATGCACACTGTGAAAGATGCATTCTCCAGCACGACTGCGCTAAGGCAGAAGAGTTACCTCAGGGATTAATTTGGCATTTACTCTTCTGATGGTTTTTTTGTGTGTTTGTAGCTATTACTGCTCCTTTGGCACAAACCCAGATTAGCCATTAGTCTGTGGATTGCCATTGCTCTGCCAAGCTTTTAGAACATAAACAAAAAATAAAAGCCACTTTGCTAAGATGACAATAAACGTTTAAAGCCCAATAATATCTCTGTGCAACTTTGGTAACAGTAAAAATATGGAGCCAGCCTTCATGTACAAACATGGAAAATGGGCTAAAATCATTATGGCATTAGAGATGTTACATAATTAGAATTGTCATTTTATATTTGCTACAATAAAAAAAGCTATTTTACTTAGAGTAATTACCATCAGTGATTGGTGTTATTGTACGTGTTGATTAAAATGTTTATTTCTGTGAGGAGAAAATTAATTGAGAAGTGGCACAAGAAAGCTAAGGATAAGGAGTAGGGCTTTAACAATATTTTACATGGGACACAAAAAGGGGGCCTTAACCTATTCTTAATTTGGTTTCCTGGAAAGTGTCTTAATCTAGACTGTGGCTGCTGTTGCTTTGATTTAATTAGTCCAAAGAACCATTATTTCCATTTTATCTTCCCCTATTCAGAAGGAACAAAAACCAAATCTTCTTGTTGTGTTCATGTGGATCATACAAATGTATTTGATGAAGTGAAGAATATTACAATTAAAAAAAAAAAAAAAGTTAATTTTCAAGCTTTATCTTTCAAAAGGCAGGAGAATTTCAGGAATGTGCGAAGGAGGAAAGGAAATACATGCAAGATATTTTAGGAATGTGGGATTACTCGGGTTTCTTAAGTAAAAACACTCCTCATAGCAGAAAAAGACTAACACAATTTGTGATGCACCGGTGGCCTTAATAGATTTGGATATGAATAATATATGAATATTTGTGTGAGGAGAAAAGAGAAAAAGTCCCTGTGACTCTAAAGGTGATGGACAGCCTGCTGGCTAATGACTGCATAGAATCAGCCTCCCTTTCTCCCCCACCCCAAACCAAAAACCACCTCAATGACACCAGAGTTCCACCCTGCACAGGAACTTCTGTGTCAGTGATGTTTCTTATTTTAATGCTCCATTACCAAAACAACCTTTTTCAGAGTTAGTTTTACCAGAAGGTAAAAAAAAATAAAACAGAGCTGTTCTAGTTTCCCCTTCTTGGCTAACTTCTCAAAAAGTCATTTCATTTTTCTTTGCAGCACTTCTAGCCCAGGCTGGGTTTATTTTGCTGGAGGAACAGTGATCAGAGCTGTAGGCTCTAACACAGCTGATTTCTGCATCACCTGCCCTGCCTCTGGGGAAAGAATTGTTTCTATTTCACTTTCAGTTTGTGTGTTCCTGTCCCACAGACACACCACAGCAGTGCTGGTCAGAAGGTCTCTGGAAATGCTTGCTCCACACATGTTTTTCAGCTCAGCTTTCTTCTAAAGTAGCAGCCTGCACATGACAACAGAAATAGATGCTTTTAATCCTCAAAAAAATAAAAAAAAAAAAAAAAAAGAAAAAAAACAAACAAAACCAAAAACCAGCCTGCACTGCTGAACCTCAATTTCTTTTTATTACTCAAAAGTAAATAAATATAAATAAAACATACAGCATCGCAGTTTTCATTCCCTCTCTCCCTTTTTCTTTCTTGTCTTTTCCTATCTGAGACCTCAACACTCAGCCTCATCATCCTTACCAATTGTGAGTCACATTATCTATTTTGCCATTTTGCCTCTTTATCTTATTCCAAATTAAAACTTTCTTTTGTCTCTTTTTTTTTGTGCATGTACCTGAAAATAAACTTACCTATTTGTCTTGACTTCTTTCACAAAGACTAAGTCTGCCTGATTTCTATCAAATCTTATCTGTCCACAGCCTGTGCTCCACCATTCAAAGGTGTTTTCCTCCTGGAGCCTTTTTTTTTGTTATGCTGGATTTGCAACTCTTCTATAGTTGTGGTTCCCCCTGCTCAGTATTCTGATTTCTCATTGTTCTTTATGTCTCTGATGAAGAGAAGTGTGAAACTCCTGCATATTCAGGTCTCTGAGCTTTTCATGTCAGGCCACTTCTCTAACTAGTTTGTACTATCTTCTCCTGGGTTTCCCCTTTTGAAGTAACAACTGAAGTAACAAGAGACCTGAAAGTCCAAGGAAATCTCTTCTTTTGTTATGGTCACCATATCCAGTTTATTTTTTAGCAATCAATATGAACCAGAGAGACTTCTGGTAAACTGAAAGAGTTTACAGTTCTTGTATTTATTTTTTTGGCACTTGTGCAAATACAGCATCTTTTTTTTTAAATTAAACTTAACTTTATAAAGCAAAATCAAGGAAAGACTAAATGATCTCTCTGAGATCATACAGAACACCTTTCTTAAAGCAGAAAAGGGAGAATTTTGGTTTTCTCTGCTGAAATTATCAGTATCAAACTTATTCTCCTCCTCTGCATTCTGATAAAAGCCCCTTATAGACCTCATCAGCAAGCAAGCACTTGTTTCTACACTTATTTTTCCAACTCACCTGAACTTAGTTTCAGTGGTCAGGAGGCATGGTGAGGGGTGCAGGAAGAGCAGGAATAGGGGAGGGAAGCCTGGAGCACTGCAGGTTTTTTTATTAATAAATATTTATTTATTATTTTATTGGTAAATAAGCATTTACCAGTTTTATTTAGTCCTGCTGTGCTAAGGATACATAAACAGGCAAAATCCAAAGAACATGGAGAAGTTCCTGTGACAGTGCTACTTAGTGTCCTGTACCCCATTCAGCTTCAAGAACTGCTCTGATTTTCTGAAAACTCCCTTTTCCAGGACTGTAGAAACAAACACAACATGGGTGGAACAATGCCCCTCAAAAACTCCACAAACAGTGGCTCCTCTACCTAGGATAAAATGCCATTTTAGCACAGCTCAGCTATCTCACAGTGAGCTGAAGACCTCTGAGAAAACAATTCTAGTACAACACAGCACTGTCAAGATGTGTCTGGATGGCTGGAGAACCAGAAATGTATCTGAGCCTCGGCATCAATATGATTTAAAACTTAATAACTTTCTGTTTCCAGAAATAAAGCAAAGTTTTTATTTAATGGCTGAAATACTGCCATTTTCTCCAAATGCCAGTAATAGTTTAAATTCATGACTCCTGTATTATTCATGTGGTCCAATTTAATATGAACAGTATTTCTGGTGCTCGGTGTTTATGAAGAGTGTCTCTTTAGGGTATACCTCACTTTATGTCAAACAGATGCCAGAAATAACTACCTGGTGTTCTGCTGCTGAGAACTGGGGATTAAAAACAGGGCTCATAATTTTCTAACCTGAGCAAGGGAAAACATAAGGAACTTTTCTTGACAAGGCACCAATCTTTTTTTTTTTTTTTTTTCCTTTTTATCATCTGTCTCTCTCTCTTCACTCAGAAACAATAGTTGCTACTAAGCACGATTCACAGACTCAAAGAAAAACCCATTTTTAAAATTTCCTTATTTGCTACATCATCCCCTAGGCCTCTTCAAAGATAAAAGAAGCCAACCACTGCAATTATTGCAAAGAAGTTGAGAAGCAGTGGGACAACTGGACCGAGCCACCCATTTTCCCCTTCTGAGAACACACCTGCAAATGCTCCTGAAAGTCAGGGTAGGGTAAATACACAATCTAGTAAGTGTGAAAGCAGTCTGCACAAGAAACACAAAGGAAAAGAAATGTTTATTTATTATTTATAAACCTAATTACTTTTTGAAAATTAAAGAAATAACAAAAACAACCTTGAGAGATTCACAGAGTCACAGGTTCCTTTATCTCCTTAGTGTTTTTTGATTTGACCAAGTACTTCGAGATCATTTTCACACCTGTGTTTTTCCATGGACTACTGAGAAGGAGGAGGAGGAAAAGTTATTTGATGTTCAGTTATCAGCAGAAATCACTAACTTGACTAAATACTTCATAAAACAGTGCAGGATATTCAACAGCAGTTCAAGGTACTTCACTTTGCCTTACTGAATGTCTCAATGTCACCCTGAAAGTGAAAACCTTAATTCAACTTATATTTAGCAAAGAAAATTTGCAGACTAAGGTCAGAAATACTTCTTTATGTTATTTATACCATCAACTATCCTACAAAGGAACTTCTGTGTTCTGACCAGGGTGTTAAAATCTGTACATTTGTTTGTTCTCCCATGATTTGGTTACTATCTATAAACATAACTAACATTAAGTGTTCTTCTGGTTCCTGCTGACATGGGCTGCAATTCATCAATTATTTCTCCTTTGACTAACTGAAATAGAGCACCAGTATTAGGATGTGACTCTAAAATGAAACTGAGTAGGATGCCAAGGTTAAAACCAGAATAAAACAATTAAGACCAAAGATTGACTCTTATCAATAACCTTACAATAATAGGATCACCAAACACTGCAAATTGCTTTTTCCAGGATTTTTTTTTCCTTATTAAGAGAAAGTTAATTATATCTCTGCAGATTATTGAAAGCAAAACCACCAAAAACAAATGGAGAGACAGGTTGTAAATTTGTCTAGATAGATTTCCATTAGCTTGCTTAGAATTATCTCCTAAGATTTGCTTTAGGGACAATCCAGAATTAGTATTTTATATAGTGTATGCCCATGCTAGGAAAAATAACTATCCATAAACAACCCATAAATTGGCATTTCTTCACAAAAAAAGCCATTATGGATGTTTGGGCTATGGATCATTAAAGATAATCTGTGTATTATCTCTATTATACATATCTATTTCATAATATTTATAATTCATGCTGCCATGTACTGCAAGCTTTTTCCCATCCACTCCCAAATTAGCAGGCTAGTGTGATCATTCCATTAAACACAAAACAAACAAACAGACAAACAAAAAGAAAAAAAAAAGCCAAAACAAAACAAAATGAAAAAAAAAAACCCCAACAAACCAACAAAAAAGCCCTCAAAAACCTCATCACCCCCTCATTTTTTTTCCTGTCACTGAAGAGGAATTAAGTTCTTTCACTCTAACACTGTGTGAGATGGATCAAAGTTTCTCTCCTGCAGCTGGACTGGAAAGCAGCAAAGATTCAGAATTTTAAAAATAAGGTCATAATTATCATGATGCATTTAAGAAGAGCACCAGAAAATTTCCATTCTTGTATAAAAACATGCTTAGATACAAACAGGCACCCAGATAATTCTGTGTGATAATACAGAACAGCAGGGATATGAAGGGTGGTGACCCGTGTGATAACACCAGATCTCTGCACTAATAAGGAAGAATTGTGCTCAAAGCTATGAAAATAAATTAAGAATTATGCATTTAGACAGAGTGACAAAGTTTCACTTGATGTTTTTGCTTTATGGTATAAAATGCTTTTGACACTAGTCTTTACATCTTTGAGTAAATCATCCTTATTTATTGTGTATTTATGGATATTAGTATACTATCCATGAAACTTTTTCTCAGTTAACTTTCTGCTTTGCCTGGCAAAGAGGTTTTTTTTCCCCAAAACAAAAAAATTTCCATTGAAAAGTCCTTGTCACTCGATTGCTCTATTGTTCAAGCAAAATGCTTGACAGCTTTTATCAAATCCACATTTCAATTTACTCCAAAGCAAAAGTTAACAGGCTGAGATTGTAGTGGGTCTGATGGGTAAACAAAATAAAAGACATATTAGAAAAGAAATGGGTAACAATATTTCTGTTAGCCATTTTTTCATAGAGAACAGTAATAAGAGAAACCCAGAATTGTGATACTAAAATTATTTATTGCAGACATTCTGTGGTCTTTATAGGCTTTTCTTTTACCATAATTTCACTGCATATTTTTTCACATTCCACATTCCTGTGGGAAAAACACAGATATTTTCCCTTGCAATCTACAGAACAAACTTGTGCAGCCTGTTAAAAAACTTTGTTTCCTGTCTTGAATTTTTTTTCATTATTAAAAAAAATTACTCTCAGAAACTTGGATAGCCTAAATGAACTTATGATTGCTTCTGTGAAATCCAAAGGGGCAGAAACTGATGCACAGGAAATTCCACTTGAGCATGAGGCAGACCTTTTCCAGTGTGACCATCTTCAGATCAGGATTTTTATTTGTTTTAAACGAGCTGTGTTGTTTATTCCAGCAATGATGTGTCATTCATCTGTGGAGACACCGGTTTATTTTTTGTTTTGTTTTTTCCAGCTGCAGCTAAAGAAGACAGGTAGGAAGAATATCAGGTGAGAAAGAGGGAAACCCCCATTTTCCAGTCCCAGATCAGCTATTGAGTAAGCAGAATGTGTATCTCACCCAGGAGGCTCAAATTAAAGCAGTGCCTGGAAGCTACAAAGCTGTGAATTAACAAAAGTAACACAAGCTGGACTTAAGTTCAGCTGCAAACAGCAAATCACTGATACATCCACACCTCTCACAGACAGGCCAACTTCTGCTCTCTGAGGGATTCAAACTGAGATTTTGTTTCTTTGGGTTAAAATAAAGGATAACTTTGTTCAATCCTTCATGACAGATATCCCTAAACAGGAGGTGGAAGGTCCCAAGTGAACAACACATGTAAACTCTAACTCATCAAGATCAGACAGCTCTGTGCTTGTCTGCTCATCTCCTCTGTAAAAAATAAAAAAAAATAAAAAATTACAATGAAAAACTCTGTTGCAGCCTGTTGCCCTGGACCTATTTCTGATTACACAATAGGGAAATGTAGAAATGCTTCCCTCAAACTCTGTTCTGAAATACAGTACCTATTCAATCAACAATGGAAGCAATGATCAGAGAAAAGAGGGAAGAAAACTGCTAGTTATTTACTGAGGATCTTAAAATCCTGGATGAGAAACCCAGCCAAATCCAAGTACACCATCAACTCAGAGTATTTATCTGCCTTGTTTTCTACACATGCTGTAGCTGAATACTCAGCTGAGATTAGAACCTTGTTTGGTTAAACCAATGGAAATGGATTCTGCTGTGGACAATCTTCTCCCAGTTGGCAAATAATAGAATTCAGCTCCCCTTAAACTGGCTATAAACAGCAAAAGCTGTAACCAAAATAAACTACTCTCTAAACCCAAGCAAGCATGCCTCTGGGAGTCTCTAACAACATCAATTTATTGAGATGGTATCAGTGGCATCTCAGCCTGGGGCGAAAGCACTGAACGTTCCCTTCCTGTGTGGAATCATTTCACAGGCTCCTGTTATTCAGGATAAAGCACTTTAGGAAACATCTTGTTTAATTTGGTTTATTGCAATGAGGAATATTGTTCAAGCACTTTTCTTGTTTGATACTCATTGAAAAATTAATGAACAATACATCAATAATCATTTACTATGATTCAATGCACTATATATATATATATTATCCTTTTTTTTTCTCAAAGGTAGGAGTGCAATATAACAGAAGCAGTTTTTCCAAAATACTTGGATGTTGAAGATTTAACCTTTGTATGCTTTGACCACTTACTGTGGAAAACTTTATTCCATCATTGCCTCTGTAACACTGTGTTTGTAATGTGTCATTTTTTGTCTGGAGGTATCAACTTCATATGAAATATGTTTTTTTTTAAACTAACTGAAAGGGAACAGCCACATAAGCTGTAAAAAGACTGCATAATCAAGAGTGTCCTTAGTCTAAAACACAGTTGTGTCCAAAATACAACTTCCAATTTTTTAAATGCTTATCTCTGAAATAATTATGCATGTAGACACTCGGATTAGAAAGGAACAAGGAGATTTTAGGGTAAAGCAAAACTGAGATTTTACATCAGGCCATGAAAAATTCCATTTCTAAATTCTCCCAGTTCTTTGAGATTAAAACTAGCTGTAGCATTTCATCATGTGACATTGATTACTATATTTATGCTGAGCTAATCTGTATTTATGAGAAATTAATCCCACACTGAAAATTAGAAATCATTAACTGGGCTCAAGAGAGGAAGATTTCATGGACTTGGAAGCAAAACTATTTGTTCCTCACACGTTCAGTCTATGAACAAATAGACACTTAGCTGGAGGAGGAGGACAAAAAATAAAATAAAATAAAGACCTTTTGGGATATTTTAAAGACCTCTAGCAAGGAGAAACAGGCAATACCCACTTGAGCAGCAGACAGCTATTTAGTTCTGCCAAAGGACAGGCTCCCATGTGACACCAGCTAAGAGGAAGAAAATATTTAATCTCCCACATTTAAAACATTCTGGTAGGGCACAGTATCAGCTGGGACAAGGGGAAACATCTGTTAGGCAGCACAGACTTATGTAAGTACAATTAAATTTGCTTTTCCCTTGCACATCAAGGGTTCTGGGCATGGCTGGAATCTAAGGACTACCAGGCATATGCTGCTTTTTCACACATCTTGTACACAGCATTTATTGAATAATTTTTAATGTACACTGACCTGCTAAAGTGATGAAGAGGTCAATGAATTATGCCTTTATCTGAAAATGGAAAGCTACCTTCTGGTGCTTGGCAGAACTACATCATGGTTATCAAAACCACTGTGGCATTATTATTCTCACAGCAAGAGTGAGAATATTTCTTGTAGAACAAGAACACTTTTTTTCCCCTTACAAGTAGTGCAACCCTGCTTTAGCACAGAGGGTGGACTAGAGAATCTCCAGAGGTGCCTTCCAACCCTCATCATTTTCTGATCCTGCAATGTGCTCTCAGTCTAATTCTTTTGACTGTCAGAGACAAAATCAAAATGTGTAAATTTAATGTAACTATTTTATGAATACTTAAAACATAATCGTATCTTCTTTATGGGTCTTCTGCTAGCTTAGTCTCATTAAAATTCATTCTTCTGAACGTGCAGAGCACAGAAAAGGCTGCTAACATGTCACAATAAACCAACTGTCTGAAACCCTGCAGAAGGGAAAAAAAAGATGTAACATTTGCCTTGTACCTCGTAGTTTACGAGAGAAGATATCTAGAAGCAGCTGTAAAATAGTCATAAAATAAAATTGGAATTTATATCAAAATCACTCTTAATACCTCGGGGCTTTTCTATCTCTGCATAGTTTACCCTGAGAGATTTAGTGGTGGAGTTTTATGTTAAAGGGCTGAAAGTTCTAGTGGAGTTGTCAGTAATGCTGCCTGTCTTTGGTGTCTCTGCCTATATATCAGTCTATTTATTTTTAAATAGCAAGATAGCAACCCCCAAAAGGTGCAATATGAAAATGCTTTTGGCAACAGCTGAGCAGTTATAGACCTGTTAACCATCCTTAATGAAAATGCTACTGGATGCAGGCATTTTTAGGTTTTGTTGTTGTTGTTTGTGAGGTTTTTTTTGTTTTATTTTACAGTAAAGTGTTTTCTTTTTTGGTTTTTCTTTTTTTTTAAATGGGGGTCATGAGAGGCAGAATGAACTTTCACACCACCCTTCCCAACTTCCTCTGTCAAGAGACATTTCTTTAAAAGAAAAAAACAACAAAGCAAAACAGCATGAGAAAGTGCAATAAAATTCCCACACATTGTGGATGAATGATGAAGCTTTTGCTGTATGGTGGTGTCTGGGGCAGTAGTGAAAAGCTGTTAGTATAAAGACATTTGAAAAAGATAATGTTGACCTGAAGTCCTCTTCTAAGATAAGGTAGATATGTATTTGTACACATATGTGATGAGAAAAGTACAAGAAACAGGTTTATCAAAGTTGAAGTTTATCAAAGTTTTATCGAAGTTGAAGGATTCACATAAAAAACACAGAAAATTTACAGTAAATGCAGGCATCTCAGTCTAGGCCCTGCCTCATGAGGAATAATAGCCCTAATGTTTTACAGCTGGGGAATAAAAAAAAAAAAAATCCACATAAAATGTAAGGTTTGTTTGACACCAACACTACGAGATATTTACTTTCACATTCAGACATGATGTTTCAGCTTGCCTGCTGAAGTCTCACAAGAAAAGTTTGCACAGCTTTACTATCTTGTCAGCTGAGCCTCAAGTCTGGCCTCAATACTTATCAATCTCAGCTTTTATCTTTTCTCTGTAAGCTTGTAAAAATGTGTCATTACAGAACTCAATTAAAGTTCCTGTTCCCAGATGATCCAGTATTCCAACCCAGAAATCTGTACAAGGAATTTCCAGTTAAGGATTCTCAGGAATAAAATGAATATCAGCTGGCACAGCCAAAGTACAGTCTGAAATTATTTCTTATTTGTAAAACAAAACGAAGTGCAAATGTTGAATGTATTTCCATTTCTTTGATTACTACTTTGTATAGTGATGTATAACACAGATCAGTGGAGAAGACTGAAATGAAGAAAGGAACAAAAGAAAATAAAAAACAATTACCCACAGTTGTTTACTATATGGCTACACAGGGAATTGTCAGGCATCTTCTTTTGATTAGAAAGATAAGATTAAAAGAATCTTTTTTCAGCTTCAAGAACATTAGAAATGGAGAATTCTGCAAGGCACACAAGCAGATAATGAGCCACCAAGCCTCAACAACTGACCTGCTCCAGAGCAGTGCTGCTGCTCCCTCCCTGTGGAAAGAGGCCACTCCAGGGTGGATGTCCAGACCAAGGTGAGTACAGCTCTGCTTCCATGAATGTGGAAAAAATTCCATCTAATTCTTCCTCTTTGTTTCCTGTCTCACCTTTAAATCTCCATTTATGGCCACTTAGGATACAGTGCAATGGCTCTTACATCAGGCCATGCTAAGGCATGGAGATTCACTTTGTGGCTGTACCAGTTCTGCTTGTGAAAATTGCAAGTAATTAAAGAACTACTGGGGTTTTTTAAGTGTTTCTGGCTAGGGGAAAGAGAAAGAAGTGGAGAAGGGAGCTACAAGAGCAGCTGGAAGCAGAGTGCAAATGTTTGCTGCCACGTTTTTCACCACCACTGAGAACCCTAGAATGGTTTGGGTTGGAAAGGGCCTTAAAGATCATTTTCTTCCAGCCCCCAGCCATGGGCAGGGACACCTCCCACCAGACCAGGCTGCTCCAAGCCCCATCCAAACTGGCCTGGAAAGATTTGAGTTACTGTGGTAGCCAGCAGTGCAGGAGAAGCAGCTCACCTTGTGTCATTCACAGCCATGAATAATCTCAGAGTCTTTTTAGTTTTGATGGGTCTGTAGCAATATCAAGAGCAGCAGGCATTGCCACTGTAGAAAATATTTTAGAAGCCCAAAGACACAGTAATTAGGCTGACATAAGACTTTATCAGGGAGAGCTGTAATCAAATATTTCACTATACTGGGCCTGGCTTAGGGTCTTTAAACACTGTCTGAAGTGATGACAGAGCTACAGGCAGTTTAAGAAATAAAGCAAGAACAAAACCTGCACAGCTTTCTGTGCGAGAGATTAATTTCCACTGGGAGTAGAAAGGCTGGGTTTGAGTTATCCTAATCCTCTTGAGCCACTACATGCCTTTAATGAAGTGTGGACAAAGCCAGACAGAGCTTAAGAAGCCACAGAAAAGACTTTGTAAAACAGTTTCAAGCCCACAGAGGACGGCACACTTCTTGTTAGAGCAAATAGGTTTAAAAACTCTGAAAAATTAATCAAATCTAAATGGGATTTATATTTGCCATGAGCAAAAAGTCTAATGACTTTGGCTTGGCAACATGGTGACCAGGGCTAACCTTAGCTAGAATTAGATGAAGCCTAATAATCCAGGATTTGCAACCATTTGATTATCTTGGGACCAAAGCCAGATAATTAATAAATTCCTAGGGAAGAGTGGATGTAAGTGTATTTGGTACCAGTTGACTGTTACCATCTATTTATTATCTGGAAGCAGGTTGACAGCTTTTAAAAAAAACCCCTAATATTCAATTAAAGAAAAGCTGTTAAGTAAGAAAAGCTGGGCTCAGCATGTACACTAAACAATACAAACCTTTTGTTTAAAAACCTCCTGTTCACTTTATTATGGGCTAACTCTATATGAAAATAAATTGGGGGTTGGAGCAAAAGTAATGACTTGTAGTAAGAGGTTTTTGTTTCTTTCAGAACAAGCAGATTAAGGTAAAAATATAACCATGATGGAGAGAAGCTGGATGCCACCAGTCTCATTTTAGGACTAAATCAGCAAGGAAAACTTGGGTATCATGCCTAAACAGTGAGGTACCCTGCCAGCCAAAGAATCTTGAGCTGGGGTCAGTGCTCAGTGTCTCAGAGATGTGGAGAAGGTCAAGGAACTCACAACAGGAATTACAAGTCTGTGTGGGCCAGGTCCACCACAACCAGTGCAGAGAGCCCACACAAACTTTTAGACTTTGGAAATAATTAGGCATCAAATTCCACACTAATAGATAAAAAACATTTATTTCCTCTCCAGGACCAAGCTGCTGTTCCCCCTGCTCCCTCTCCAACAGAGGAGTGAGAAGGAAATCATGCTCAAGCTGAGTTGTACCTCATGCCTCAAGAAATCAGTGAGGCCACTCTGTGACCACAGTGCTACTAAATATTAGAAAGCATGGCAGACTCTCCATAAATCTGAAAATCTCCTTCAAATATGCTGCTATAAACCAACTTCATCTGCAAGTAATGTAATTTAGTTATTTGCAAACAGCACAGAAGTGCTCTGCACAGCATCAGGTGTCTGAGGCCTGTCACAAAAACAATCAGATCGCTCTGGAGACCAGCTGTGCATCACGGAGATCGCTTTTATCTGAGTGATAAAAACCTTGTAGACTGTGAACAATACGGGGCATAAAACGTCACATTTTTAATGAGCAACATAAAAGATGAATAGAATGAGCACAAGAAACGGCAATTTAGTCAGAAGATGGGGGAAAAGGAGCCTCCAGAACATGACATTTTATAGCACGAGGGGTTTGCAGTAAGCAGAATTTAGAGGGGGAAGCAGTATTTTTCTCTTCTAATTAATCCAGTTGGGGTACCTTGCAAATCAATCACAAGTGTTCAAGCATCAGCTAACTGAATTTAAAGAACAAGTATTTACATATTTTGGACCTGTTTCAGATCCAAAACAAGTTGCTGAAACTCCATTAATTTCAATGAAGATGCAAAATTGGCCTTTTTACTGTAATCTTCTACATCAACATGAAAGAAAAAGCATAAACCATTAAGCATTAAACTGCCTTTCAGTTTTATTTCTTTTATGAGGCTCCTAGCAGGACATTAACAGCAGATTACACCTTTTGTGAGCCATCTAACAGGATATTAACAACAGAAGGGTGCCCAATAAATAAAATTATTGTTATTACTACTATTTATAGTTGGCTTGTCAGGACCAAGCAATAAAACTTTAACATTTGGAAAGTCAGGAGCTACTCCAGCACTCTGCATTTCCAACCATCCTCTTCAACAGCATTATTTTTTTCAGCCCAACTTGAACACAACTAAAAGTTCTTTTCAGCACCTCAATTTATTTTAAATTTGAGGTGCTGAAGATGCTCAGCAGAGATCCAAAGGCTGCAGTGACAGCCAGTGCAGGCACAGTCTAGTCCAGAATAGCCACAAGTGGGAAGAAAATAACCAGGTTTTGATAAGGAATAAGGAAAAGTAGGAGTTTTAATTCACTCTGACAGAAGCACAACTGGACATAGACTTGGAAAACACGTGTACAAATGTTTCATGCTCTTCTCAACACTCTTTTATTCATCTGTGGTGCCTTTCTGCCTTCTGTTGTCCTTTCTCATCACTCCTTACATACCATTAGATCATTTCAATATGTCTTGCTTACAGACAATTACAAGCATTTTTCAGTTCATTACAAAAAGAAAGCCAACTGTAAACTTGGAATAAAAGTTTATTTTTTTCTAGAACATCCTATTTAATAATAAAAGCTTTAGCCATCAAGAACTCAATCATTTCCAGGAGGGAGGGTTCCACACCTGAAACTAAAGTACAAGTAGATTTACACTCATTTACACACAGACCATTTTAAGAGTTTCAGCTTTCTAGAATCAGTCTACATGTCTGGGTTGTGGGGGAAAAATATAAAACAAACAACTTTTAAAAAAATTTTCTCTTTGTCCCCAACTTTCACTTCTATCTTTAAGGAAAAAAAATAAAAAATCCACAAGCTTGACAATGCTCTACCAGAATTCACATCTGAGTAATCTTATTGTATTTACAGACTGCACAGGAACAAAAGATCACTTGCCTGCAGAAACATCAACATTGATCTTGGTTTTAAAATTCTGAAAAGCACATATTAGTCCTGATATACCAGTGCTGTGTCCCTAGTCTACTCCTACACCTTGCTAAACTTCTTGCTATGGGAAGACAAACTTACACATTTCTAGTTTGGAAAACCTTTTCATTTAATACATTTTAAAAGCCCAGAAAGGACTCAAAGTAAAATGTTCAAACAAAACACCGCACTTACATATAATTTATTTTAAAATCCAGTTATTAAAAAGCTTAAAAGGCTAATGTTTTCTCACAGCTCACAACAATATCTTGAGCACTTATTATTACTTGAACTCCCTTTCCTTTTCTTCTTACTCTCTTTTTATAGCTTATTGTCTTATCTTTCTTTGCTCCTCCCATACCCAGAGTAAATTCTCTGTCTAATCAGTTAGGGAAATATTGCAGGCCTGGCTTCTTCCCATGACAGTTGTTTTAGTAGGTCTTAAAAAAATCTGTGATTAGTCCTAATAAAGTACACTAAGCTCTTGGAGAGCAAGCCCTACTCACCCATGGTAGAGCAACAAAGCCAATTTTCCAAGAACTCTCTCAGATCACTTTTCCCACTGCAGACAAATTTATTTTTAAGAAAATAGCTCAAGTTTCCATATACAGCTGCTTCTTGGCTGCCAGACTATGAAAAAAAAAAAAAAAAAGAAATATAATAATCCTAAGAATGGTTTGGTTTTTTGTTTCCATTGCCCTCCCCACCTTTTTCTTTTCTCCCTCTGTATTTTATAAAAGGGTTGTTCTTCAGTGTACGTGCTTGTATGAATTCCTTCCTTTATAAAGATGCAGAGCCAACTGTTCTGACTCATGGTTCAGAGCAGCAGAAATACTTGAGGACTTTCACTCAGTGTTTACTACAGACAGAAGGACATTTAACAGCCCTGCCAAATACCTTCTTGTTTTGTTCCTTCTACCTTAAGGACTTGTGCTTATATTCTGTCCCTCTCTGTATAAACTGTGTCACAGAAGCAGATAGAAGCCAACAGAAGCAGAGTTTTTGATCCAAATGACTTCTAAAACACTTCCAATGGCTTCAACAAACTAAGAAGGTGAAAGAGGCAATGAAGAGAGCCATATTTTCTATATTAAGCATCCAAATACATGCCCTCCCCTCTGGATGCAATGTGCCAGTGGAGCTAGTCCTGGAGCATGAAGCCTTTCCAGCAAATCTCCTTCTACTAAAGCAGAAGTGTTTTCCTGCACCTGCACTTATGAAAGAGTGGGGAACTTTGGAATGGGATGCACTTCTAGGGTCTCTGGCTCCTGGGCACAGAACACTAAGCCAGGACATGTAGGTGCATGGCTGGATGATGTGCTTCCATGGGTTAGCTGGGGAGAGGTCAGAGGCAGCCTGCGTCTGCAGGGGACCAGGTTTTCAAACCTGTTTGACCAGGTAGTGATTACTGTCATTGATCATCAACAAACACAAACCTCTGCCATGCTGGAAAGCTGACAGAGAACTTCTGTGCCAGAGTTGATACAGACAGACTCTGGAAAACGTGAAGAAAAAGGCAGGGGGCAAGGGGGATAAACTTTTGAGGTGCACACGTTAATCACCTTGATGGCTGGTTGTGCCTGTGGCTGCAAAGGAGCAGACACAGGAGGCAGGCACTGGTGTCCCAAACACATCCATCATACACAGCTCTGGTGTCCCTGACCCACTGCTGCTGGCAGGACCCAATCTGCACGCAGTGTTTGCGAATGCATGCCCATCTAGGGCCTCTGCACACCCTAAATCTAGAGCACAGAGGATGTTTTGGGTGGCAGCCAGCCCAGAGACCACTGGAGATGCAGCTTCAAGGCCTCCTTGAGTCACTGACCTTGGCAGACCTCCCAGCACTCATCTATTAAGCCATGAAGTATTAAGAATCACACGTGGACAGCTTCCAGAACCTGACGCTGTCCAGAAATGTTTGTGCTGCTTCTGCGTGTCTTGTCAGGTCATAGAACAGATCTCATACCCAAAATAGAAAATCTGCCACTGACAGCCCAGATTCCAACTGATTTATTGGTCTCAAAGATGCTGAAGTTATGTGTCAGAAACTATCAAATCACAGTGGTACCTGTTTTCCTGGTGGCAGACCCAGCTCACCAGCTATGGTCTTCAAGCATTAGAAAGCAGGTGAAACAAAGTTGTTTTTTACAGCAATCCGAAGATTATAGGCACAGAGATAAACATAGTGATGGTTTTGCATGCCTTTCTGGTTTTATAATCCCTTTGTTCTGTTCAGGATGAAGTTTTCCATTAGTTTTCTCTTGTCTTGCTATCCTGACAGCCAAACTATGGCAATGTGCTGGTGCAGGGGGACAGCTGTGGACAGTGAAAAGCAAAAGGTCTCTATCTCTTAGCTATGACTTCCACTGCAGGGCTGGGAATAGGACAAGCAGCCCAGGGAAAGCTAAGCCATCTCATAAAATACACTGGCTAAACACAAATAACCACACAATCAAATCCAGGCTTGTTCATGCAGAGTATCTGACACTGATCTTGACCTGAGCTACAGATCAGCAGCTGTGGCATCGAGGTTCCTGCAGCAAAGCTTTTGTTTAAAGCCACCAGTTTTCCTCCTGGAGGATCATATGAGCACAATAAATATCAGCTCCAGCAGATTGCTGAGTCAGATTGGTTTGGTTTTTTTACTCACGCTGTCAAATTACAGAATTCTACCCACAGTGTCAAGGCTATCAGATTCTGTCATCTTATGTAGCAGAACAACGTAAACAAAACATTTATTTTGGGAAACCAGCATCAAAATTACTGAGGATAGAGATATAATAAAAGTCTCAGCTTAACTGAGAGTCCCAGGAGCTGCCCTCATTTCATCAAAGCATTGCTGTGCCAGCTTTGAGAGAAAATAATGATTGTGAACTTCAGCCGTGCCCAAATAGTAGCTGCAAAGCTGTAGCCAAAGATGGAAAGTTTCTCCAAAACAACAGGTAATAGGTTTTCCAATTCCTTGTAACATGGTAAGAGACTGTAATTAACTTTTATTTGTTAAAAAACAAACAAACAAAAAACCCCAGAGTTCTAAATCCATCTTTGCCACAGGTAGAAGTGCTGAATTCAAGGATGCAATGGTGCAAACTTGAATCTATGGTGCTGTCTCTCACATCTTGGGAAGGCAGGCCACGACACAAAGCATCTTGCAAACTGGGAAACTTAGAGCTGCACAAAAGTTGCCCAGTTCAAAACAATTATTCTGACATTCCTTAAAACAAAACAAGCTAAAAATCCCCGCCAAACTCAAGGGAATGTGATACCTGAGATCTGGATGTTGTTCAGTTTGGTTAAAAAAAAAAAGATGCTGCAGGCAGCTTCATCATTAAGAAGTTTTTCCAAGAGTCACATTTTTTACAACACTGATCCATTTGACAAGTCTTAGATATTGAATGGAGCCTGCTGTGTTTCCAATGATTATTGAACAAAACCAAAATCATACGCTTTGCTGTTGTATGATTCTGCAGGAACTGGATGAGAAACATTTGGCTTTATTAACACTGACATGCTAAATCCAGTACACAAAAACTTACTGGTTTGATGGCCAGCAAAAATTTGAATTAGAAAACCCAAATGTAAGGAAATCTTCATCACTGGGATAGTTAGAAAGGAAAATTTCCTGGTTATTTGCTGCTGCTCCCCACAGCATGCAATGCTGCAAGCTGGACAGCATCTGTATAAAGGAGACTCACATACTCAACATAAAATATTAGTAAGGAGGTATGAGGAGTTCACATCTTGCAGAGATCTGCAAACAAACTTCACATCCATAAATCAGGGGCTGTTTACAGAGAGGGTTCAGCCCTTTCCTGAAATCAGTTCTGCAGTGATGGCTCAGGCACTGGACAGCAGTTATGGAAACAATTCTGAACACCACAGCTTAACAGCCAGTTAGATACACCCTGCTAACAAATTAGCATGAATATTTCAAGTGAAGAGTGATTTTCTGGGTTTGAGGCAATCTACAAGTTCCTTCTCCCATTAGTGTTTTTGGCTTTGCATATTCCCTTTCCATCATTCTTTAGATCCTATTTGTCACCATTTTATGTTGGTCCTCACTATTCAGTGGAAATTAGCTTTCCAAAACAAAATAAGTGCTCTCACAGACCAGACCAAATGCAAACTGAGTAGCAGAATGAACCACTTTTGTCTGATAATGTAGCTTCCTCCTGATCATTAAATAAATTTTTCTTCTCAGACTTCATGAATAAGAATTGCTCTCTCTTTTATAGGTTTTATTTGTGGATAATTTACAAGGAAGTAATTATGTTTATTTGACAGCTAAAATTCAAGATGTGTTTTATTGCTTATTTGTCAGAAAAAATTACCAGGCCACCAATTTTTACTCTGTTTATGGGTTGCCAGTGCACAGAATATGCAGGCAAACGAAAATTTCATTTCTGAAAGAGATCTATATAAAAATATAAATTTTAACTTTCTGTAAACATTTACCCTACTAAAATTTACTCAATTTCATCAAAGTTGAACACAGAGAAGATAAAACTAACTAAACCCAAGCTCCCCTTAACACATATGGTGATTTTTATTTTTTTCCAGTAGCAGTTGATATGCCCCCATTAAGATTTCTGTATTTAAAAATGTATCATTCTGTACTAAAAATTTATCACAAGAAATTCTGGAAGTCTGGAAGATAACAAAATCCATTGTTTGGACTAGCAGCAGATTGATTATCTCACCCGATTTTTATAGTTGTTCTCTGTGTGCATGTGTTAACCAAATGGATTTTATAAAAGCACATCTACAAAAGTTAAATTTCATTTAAAACCCTGGAATGAACAAAAAAAAAAAGAGAGAGAAATGTTTAAGGCCTTTCATTTCTCTTTTGGTGTTATTCACTTAATTTCTCCTCTTTTAAGGAAGTCTTTTAAAGCCAGTTTCCCATGAAGAGAGAGACTGCCAGACTGGGCTCACTTCATGTGTTTTCATTCCTAATGATGGTTTCCTTTTAAAAAAAAAACATAGATAAACTAAGGCAAAACTGCACAGGAAAAGGACCTTCAAGGAAAGAATGCCTTAAGGAAAAGAAAACACTGAAAATCTCACATTTGAGTTCTGCATGAGGGTTGGGGAGGAGGTAAACAGAGAAAGTTTCGATATGTGGTATGAAACAAAGACACACATAATCCTTCCCTGCCTCTCCCCTAGGAACTTTTGAAAACTGTGGCTAACTTGGCACTTGGAGTCTTGTACAGAATTATGTCTGATCACACAGAAGCCTGATGCACTCCAGAGGTGGATCTTCTTTTATGGAAATAGAAAATGAGGAAATATATGTCACAATTTTATCAAATTGGTGCGATAGGCACAAACAACCAAAAAGTTGCAACAAATGTATTATTTAAAAAATAAACAAACAAACAAAACCCCCAAATGAACAAAACCCACCCACACACATGGAAACCACCCCCCCCAAAAAAATCCAAGCTCAGAAACAGAAACCCATAGGATGGTTTAATCAGAGAAACACCGAAAATTGTAAAAGGATAGTTAAAAGATGCCTGGATGTTTTGGAAGAAGACTGATCCATCAGGTAAAACAGGTGTTAAGGGCAGATCAGGGATGGTGCTGAAGATACAGCTAAAATTGAAGAGGACAGCAGGGACCTGAAAGTGTCCTTCACCTCCAGGCACTGCAGGACAGCAAGGTCAGCCCACCATGCAAGCAAAGACATTTCCATCATGCATGTGGAGACAGAAAAACTTCTAAAAGATTTTAATTAAGTTTTGCTAACTGTCAAGTAGATGTACTGGCCATTATCAGGCCCAAAATTTACCTGCAAATGCCTCAGAACTGCCTCAGTACTGCTCACCTTAGCAGCTCCTCTTTCCCAAGAGCTGGACGTGCATTTGAACTTGGCACTTTTTCTTCCCAGCTCTCCTGAGGGATAAACCTCCTGCACACACAGCACATTTACCAAGCACACAATAATCAGATCTTGACAAGGAACAACCTATCCTCCACATTTGTTTAAGTGAGATTGGGGAAATAGGGTGTGCTACAGTATGTGCAACAGCAGTCAATAAACAGCACACTGTGAACATGGAAAACTCCAAACAAGTTCCTTTTTTGACCTGTGAGAAGAAAACTGCCTGCAAATTTAAATACATTCCAAATTTTTATTAATTAATAATTATTTATTATTTATTTTATTTTTATCACACTAAAGGACCTAGCCTCCAGCCTACTGTTCAAGCTGTGCTGCTCTGCATGGAATAATTAAAAAGCTATGGGATGGAATCAGAAAAATAAGACTCATATCCTACTGGTGAAGGCACTTCTTTGAAAAGAGGATTTCTTTCCTTCTGTTGCAAGGAGTGGTTTAAGTATTTAATGCAGCAATTACTCACTGTGCCTTTTTAAGTTCTTCCACAGTGTTAGACTACAAGATAAAACACTCTTCTGAGAATTCTGAGAATTTGGGCTTGCTTTTTCTGGGAAAGGAATAAGCAAGGACTGTGCAACATAACATTGGAGGGGATACATGCGACCTCCATCTCTAGCTGCTCTTCACAAAATTAAAATAAACAAAAACGAAACACCAAAAAACCAAAAAAACAATCCCAGATATTTTACAGTTTTTGGAAGAATATGCATTTCTCTCTTTCTTGCTTTGGGAGATTTTATCAGCCCAGAGTTAATCATACAGGTTCCTGAAATAAGGATTTGCCTGCTTGATGTTTTTTTTCTGGCAGCCAGAAACAATCTTGTGCTCAACCTCCTGGATAAGAATCCCATTATAAATCTGTTTATTCCTCTCCCTGTGACTGTGGGAAGCATGAATACCATAACATGTCCATCAGACTAGAATTCCAGTGTGATCCTGGACTAGTAAGAAGTTACAGAGCCCTTCAGTTTTATCTTCTCATTAGGCCAGCTTTCAATCCCACAGGAGACAGAGCACAATTTTTTTTTTTTGAAACATTAAGACAGAAAAATTTGTGGCAGATATTTTGAAATAAGCTCAGGAGTTCAGGTTGAAATCAGCCTTTGTCCTTTTACTTTAAGTGAACCAAACTAAGAATTAATAATTTGTCTATCAAGAGGAGCAAAGGCACTAATCTCCATGGCAGCAGTTTTCCAATGTAGACATTGAAATGTCCAGCCATGAGTAGTGTTTAGGAATTTGACACTGCCTCTGCAAATCATATTGATTGATATGACTGAATCATATTCAATTTAATGCAAAACAAGAAATAAAAAGACATCATTTACTGTGGCAGGTTCCTTCTTCTCTTTCTTTAACCTACAGCAGAGGAAGGCTGGGTGCTATAAAAGAATATAATGAGTTCATATATTCAAATACTCAAGGCTCTTAGAGATGTAAACTAGCAGGCAGGTGAGGTTAAAGGCTTGGAGCAGTGTGAATTTCATGGTACAGAAGAGTCACCATCAAGAACTGTGCTGGTGTGGTTTTTTTATTGTTAATTGTTTAATTGCTTATAGCAATGATTGTTCCTGAATACTTTTCCCTCTAAAAATGGAATGGTTTTTTCCTAAGTGTTCTCCACCTTTCTCCTGTGTCACTCACCCCAAAGCCCTTCCCTATTTTCCAGAATGTTCCATGTCAATCCCCCCTTTTGTCCAATCCTGTCACTATATGACCTGCCCCTTATTCCAGACCCTTCCCTGTCCATCATTGTAAACCCTGCCCTTTGTTCTAGACCTTTCCCTGTCTATCTCCTGGCCCTCGAGGCCCCATTGGCCTAGGTGACTGGTCCTTTCCGCCCTCTCAGCCCTGTTGGTCCCTGCACTGTAATCCCCTCCCCTTGCTCCTCCCTTCTGGATTCCCCATTGTTTGATTGTTATGCCCACCCATCACTTTTGAGTTGTATAAATTCCTGAGCACAGCAGTGCTTGGGGCTCTTTGGTCCCTGCTCACCTTGGTGAATAAAGCTCCCTGGGATTCACACCAAGGGCTCCTCTCCATCCTTTATCCCGTCCTCGGTGCTTTCTTTATTACCAAAAGCTGTAGAGCGCGCCAGCCTGACCCACACAGCTCATCAGCCGTACCCCTGATTGCGCAGCTTTCTGGGGACAGCCCGTACATCTGCTGTCACGGCCTAACCAAACTTGGGCACAGCGACAAAGAACCTGGTTACAACTACAACATTCACCAACTGTCTCATTAGGGACTTTTGGATTAGGTTCTTTTTCCCTTTGAACTGAAGATTGATGAGAGGGAGGCTATTATCTCTTGTTTGGTCTCAGTTGTTTATTCTTTTCTTATCAGCATTACAAGGTACAAGGAGCTATATGCACTATGACAGAAAAGAGCAAAATGGCCAACAAAGATCCTCTTCAAGGTCTTTTATATGTCCATTTACCCAATTAACAGATGCCAACTAAATTATTTTTCTTAGTGACCCAATGACCCAACACCTGTGTGCTGCACTACGGTGTTTTCCATCCAATCACTTACCACCACCCAAAAACCCCTAGAAGAACATGAAGAAGAAAGAAGAAGGACAAGAGACAACGCCTTAAATCCTCCACCTTGTCTCCTGTTCTCTAAACTACTTTTTCACCCAGTGATTTAAGAAACTTTCTAATCTACACACTTACACTTTTCCTATCTAACTTTAACATTTGTTTTCATGTATCACCATGAAAACATCCTCATGAATTTCGTATTATATGAAATTCAGTGTTTCTTTGAATCCTAGAACTAAGTATTAGAAACAAGGGCACACACTCTGTATCTCACACTCCAACAACCAACTTTGCCAGAAGATATCCTGCCTGACAAATTTCAAGAAGAAGCTCTTCTTGTGCAGCTTGACCACGAGCTGTCATCACACAGATTATCTCAGCTGTCTTCTCTGCACACTCACACTCATCATGGAGTGTCAGCAGTGCTTTGTCACAGCTTCAGGAAGTGAAGTCAGTCCCATTTGCTCTGTTTTCTGGGTGAGCCAGTTCACACGTTTTTTATTAACCTGTTAAATTGCTGTCTTTTGAAGGACTAGCACCTAAATTTAAATCTCCTTCAGGAAATTGCATTACGTGCATTGCATGCATTAATGTACATCTGTACATTAGACTGTAATCTGTCTATAGCAACAAGTTTCATTCTTGCAATAAAGAAAGGAGGCTGCAATTAGTGAAGTTATACCATTGTCAGTTTGCTCTACTGGAGAAGAGTATTCACTGTGTGGTGGAAACTTCTTCTCATCAAAATTAAAAAACTTCCCTCAAAAACTAAAAATTATTGTTTCCAGAGGGAAGCTCTTCACCTGTTAAAATTATTATGATTTCCAGTTATATTGTCATGGATTAGGGAATTTTAATTTTTTATGTGTGAACTATTTATCTTGAATTAAACTAGGAAATTAAGCTGTTGTGAAACTTTTTAATGTTCCAAGCAGTAAGACACACTGTTGGACCAAATATGTATCTTTGTGCCCAGCAAAAATTCACATCAATGCAATTAGCAAAAGGCAGAAGGGTGTACTGTGAGGGAAAAGAAAATAAATACTCCTTTAATCTGCCTTCTCAGTGAGATATTTGAGTGGTGCCCATCTTCTCAGAGCTACCGTACGCCATATCAAAATTAAAATTAATTTACATTGCTAGGAATCTCTTTCATCTACGGATTTCAAAGCATCATTAGTAAGAATTAGGGCTGCAATTAAAGGCAGCTTCTCAGGGCCTTTAGGATTTCTTGGCCTTCCAATACCTCAGTTTAGTGTTTTTGGATCTGCCGCCACACCCTCTTTCTTCTGCAATGGAAACAACACTTTTTACAGGCTGCACAAACCAATCCCACACTGAAACTTCTGCTGGGAAAACACCAGCCAGGTGTTCCTGAAATGTGAAATGTGAAATTCCTCGGTTTTCACATTTCCTCTGGGTCATTCCAGGGAGAGCTGCTCCTAAGCATCCTTCAGTGGCAGAAAGCTCAGCACAGTCCCATCCTACCAGAACAGGCTCACCTGAACTTGGTATTTCTTGCTGTAAATTCAGCTCCCGAAGCCTCACACGCATTTAATGAACCCATCCACAGTCACAACACTGGGGCTGTCTGCTCAGCTCCTCTGCTTGGGAAAAAAATACCAGGGGTAAGGAAATCAGACGTTTTATCTGTGAAATTTCACAGCTTTAACTATGAACATCAGACTTAAAAACAAAACCAAAGAAGCAAAAAATTGCTCAGCATTCTTAAAGTGAATACAAATCTCTGAGGTGCTTTGAGGTTTAGTCAAGGAAAGTAATTTGTTCTCATTGCTATTGTGCTACTTTTACTCAGTAATCTGAATGAATCCTTATGACAAGCATGATGAACTGTTTTAAAGAAACATTAAAAACAAAACAGCCATTTTGGAGACCTTACTTTTAGATAAGCTCGAGTTAGGCATTAAAAAAAAGAGCTCTGCTGAGCCAGCTGCAGGCAACTACATCCTGCTCTTGATCTGGTTGTCTAGACTTCCTTCAGTCAAGTGAAAGAAACAGTTCAGGATTGGAATCCTGACATGCAAGTGTAAACATGGTCTTGTGTTCACTGGGCACAGAGAGAATCCAGTCTCTGCCTCCACCACAGGAAAGCACAAAGCAGAATGTTAATTCAGGCAAGATGGATCTCCCAGCCAACACTTGCACAGGACCTTTTTCTCCCAGTTCACACACACCCACTGGAAATATTCAAGTGTGCAGCATCTTTATAAAGGCCTTGGAGTATTTCAGTGTGGAAATTCCCACAAAATGAAACACTTAAAAAGATGTAATCAACTGGTATTCTTGGAAAGTGTTGGTTCAGCTTTAGAGTGGAATATACAGTGGACCTTTTCTGATTTAGGAGAACAGACTTTTCCCTCTTGAAATTCAGGCTATTCATATGGACTGGTTATTTCATTAATTTTCACTCACTTTCAACCTGCTGTAGTTGCTTGATGCTCACTTGTAGTGAGGACTTGATTCAGCAGTTCTTTGCAACTGCAAGTGGTCAGAAGGAATTTAAAATTTAAATTTATTGTACATCCGATTAACATCACAGCAGATGCTCACAAGACCCAGCCTAGAAAATCTTGAAACAATTTGCACCACCTATATTTTAAAAAATATTTAGTTTTTTAATACTTTAATTTCTTAGAAAAACTTCTTGCAACTTGTTTTGAAGTTTGAATTTGTCCTCCATTGAATGAAATGAAGACTAATTTTCCCTAATTTATTTCTTTAGATGATCTGTTTCATGCTCTCTCATTTTCTTTATGTTTAATCATTTATATGAAATTATATTAAATTTATATTAAATCATTCATATGAATTTATATGTAATTTATAGAGATGAACTAAGAATTTATGCTTTTGATACTTTCATAGTTCTTAAACTTCCCCTAAAACTGTGCCAGTAACTGGGATGAGACTAGAAAAGAATCTCTCCCTATATAACCTTCCTGACTTTTGTTTAGTCAGCGCTTAGAAGATTTGAAGAGTTGGTATCTGTTCCTGACACAAACTTCTTTTTTCAAATTTGTAATGATCTCAACTTCTCAAAATTCCTTGTAAGTTTTCATCAGAGAAACTAATATGCAAAAATACCTTTAAAGTAATCTCTGCGAGCTCCTTTAAAGCATCTGTACTTACAGATTACAAAAAGTTAAGATAAAGTATTAAATTCTATAGTAAAACCACTTAATTGTGTCCTGTATGTCTCACAAATATGTAGATTTAACTAATGGAAATCACAATGGATATGTTCACTCTTCAGGAAATGGAATAAGAATTGTCAGCCATGCTGCTGCAGCTGCAAAGACAGATGTGCAGTACCATAAAATGACAGATGTATTTCCCCTCATTGGATCTTGCTATTCTTTTTCATAGTGCAAGAGTGCAGTGAAATATATTTATATAATTTCCAAGAAGTCTCATAAGCATCAACATCATCTGTCTTCCCCAAGCAATGCAAGAAACAGCACATAAGCCCCAAAACTGACTGTGGAGCAGAATATTCTCTTTTCATGACATTCACCTCAAACATCCTGTATTCTGAAGGTATTAATTTTGCAAGCTAAAGCCTTCATTAAAAACATTCTCAAGCCAGACAAGTGTGGGCTTCCCCCCTCCTTAAGAACAAAAAGTCATTGAGAAAGTCTGGTGAACACTGAGCCCAGGACCTGAGCCTGAGAAAGGTCAAATCTGTTCTAAATGCAGAGCCAGTGATGTTCCAAAAGAGTCCAAGAATCCACATCCTCTGCTCTCCCACTCCCAATATAAACGCTGAATTATTTAGATAAGCTTTTTGGGACAAAGGTTAATGAGCCTTTAGGTCAAAACCCAATAGTAATCAGCATTATCAAATTAAACACTATTCTTGTTGTGCTCCCCATTTTTTCCCCCCAGGGGAAAAAGTAGAAAAGTTGTTAATCCAAATTAGAAACAAGCAAAACAAAACAACAAAAAATCCTTTCCCAAGAATTTTTTCTAAGCCTGAATGCTATATCCACACCGAGCAGTCTCTATAACCCCAGACCTTTTTGTTAGATACATTTCTGATTGATTTTTCCAAACTACAATCAAGATATTAGTTTGTTAGATACTTATGAGAGACACAACCTTTCCTGCCTCCAAAAAAGAGGTTTGCAACTGAAATGAAAAGATAGTGCTTGTAGTAAAATAGACACAATTAAAACATGTACAGAAAATAAACTGAGCACTTGTAAGTCGGAAATTAAGCAGCAGAACAATAGCTACAAGAGCTCAGGATTCCAGGCAGTAAGTGAATAATGACCATCACAATTAACAGACACATTCTGCACTGCACTTGGGTAATTGTTCAGATTTGCTGAGATAATTTGTTAAATGCCTGCATCACAAACACAACTATTTTCAGTTGTCTCCTACTGCTCTGCAGCATTAAATTATACTACAGGGAATGGGACAGCACAAGATTTAATAAAAGGGCCTGGGAGTCCTAGGCAGACATGAATTTCCCTGCTCAGTTCATTTCACAGTGACAAGGAAACATCTCCCAGGAAAAGCTTTCTATGGAACTACAAGGGCAATAATCCTGGAATAAATCCTGGCAGATGGGGCTGTGTTAACACCATGGATTTGTACCCCAGACTGGATTAGGCAAGCTAGCTGCTATCCCAGGACACTGGGTCACACCTCACACTTGGAGCTAGTCCTGGAGGTGAAAATCTGAAATCTCCTGCTTAGCCCCCTGACAGGCAGAGGAGGCAGCACTGCTTCTGCTGGCCCCAAATCTCCAAAATCCTGCCTTCAGTGCTTACAAAGCTTTACCATGCTGTCCATTTTGGTTCATGTTTTCAAGGTATTTGCCCTTTTGTTTTTCTTAAATGTTTTCTTCACAGTTTCAAATAATAAGATGATAAAGGGAAAAAAACAAGCAAACCAACCAACCAAACCAAAAACACCAGGTGAAAACATTTTAATGGGGGCTGTGAAGTTGCCATGCTATCAAAGAGGAATTTAAGTTTAGCTGGAAACAGCAAAGGCTTCCACTTCAGAAGGAGTTTTGCTCCCACTCAGCTTTGTACAGATCTAAATCACAGTTCCCCCCTCTTCCAAAATCTGTTCAATCTGACCCTGCACAGCTGGTTTTGTGATTTTATATCTAATATGATTTTATAACTCATAGAAGTAGATAACTTGATAGCCAGCCCTCTAGAAGACACTTGTCTATTCTTCTTCCTCTTGCCACTGTTCTATTAACAGTGCTACTATATAATTGTTCTATTTACAGATGCTATTACTTTCCAAATTAAAAAAATATGTTCAGAGATGCGTTAACATCTTCAAATTATTTTATAAACTACACCAGGCATTATGGCTGTGCCTTAGACACATTATATCTGTTGTTTCAATCTTTTGTTCTTATCAGTGTGCCAGGAAAATGTTTATAAATGCTGCTCATGACAATGTTTAAAAAAAAGCTATGAAACTACTGAATATTTTGTAAAAAGCTAAAGAAGCTAATTCTGATTTCAGGTGATAGCTTAGGAGAAACTCCATTGTTACTGCAATGCCAAAAGTTGCTTGGAACCAGCATCCAATTCTAAACATCTCTAACTCTTCTAAGGAGAAATGTTCAGGAAATATCAAACTGCTGGAAAGGCACAGCAGATTTTCTTATGTATTTTGGTAGCAACCTTTGGGATTAGAAGCACTGAAGTATCAAACATTAAAATACTTTGCTTCCTTTGCATCTTCTGATCGACTCTCATCCATGAATTGTTAAGTCTCATGGAGGCATTGTAATTAACATGCTTCCTTCCTTGCTGGAACCATGCTGACTTTTTAAAGGGAAGTGAAAGACATTCTTCCACTTACAATCGAATGTAAATTGTATAATTTATTAATTATTTCAGTAGCACTTGATATTTATTTTAATTAATCTTTAAGTCAGACATTAACACTGGGGAGTAACAGCAGGACATCAGAAGCAGCAAAAGGTTTTTTTTTCTTTTGCTTGAGTGCATTTATAATGAAAAAATAGATAATGCACTTTTTTTTCTTCTTTTAAAGTACGAAAAATAAAGTTTGATGACACTAAACCATGTACAAAGGATATTTCCAAACAAAACAGAAAGGTTTTGGGATACCTGTCTGATCTGGCCATAGGAATTCCTGCTGGAGATAAACCAGCAAGGCTTCCCATGCCCTGCAGGGTTGGTGGGAAGAGCAGCTGATGACCACCACAGGCACAAGTTGTCCTCCCTCCATCTCATGCACACAGCAACAAGCCCTTGTCTATCCCAGGAATTTGTAGCTGAACCACAGACCAACTTTTTCCACGACACTAATAACTTGAAGTGGCAATAGGAATGCACAATATTTTTTTTTGTTCTCTTTTGGCTTTGTTTGTTTTTAAATTAGGAAGTGTTTTTTTTCCCTATTCAAGCTGAGCTTCAGCGACCTGACATTCTGCTGAACCTTTTATTGCATCTGAAAAATGGGAATTTGGCCCCTTAAAACATTGAGTACAAGATGTTTAACTCTTAACCCAATTTTTACCTAAACATTATTCCTGACTAAACTTCTATAGGATTTGCATGAATACAGCCAGTACTAGCTGCTTTATTTCTCTGCATTTGGCCTCTACAGATACCAGACATACATCAGCATAAATATAATTTCTGGGAAAACACAGGCCCTCTTTTCTTAAAAAAAAATAAATCAGAATCAGATTAAAAGAAGTGGACAGACCTGTCTAAAAATAGTGTGGGTTTCAATGTTTTGGTTTTTCTAAGATGATAATAAATCTGCTTAAAAATTTTGGCTGTTCGTGCCGCTAAATAAATCACTTAGTGTGCCATTTTTCTTCATCCATCTAATTGCAGCTGGAGTAGGAAGGAAAAGAGAAAAAGAAAAGCAATTTTGGCATGACTTTGGTGTCAGGGTCATTCAGGAACACATTTGGTCCATGACATGGGCAGGATTAGTTCTGTGCTGGCTTGGAACTCCAGTTCAAGGGTGCACCGCGCTCAGCTCAGGGGTTTCTCATCCTCCTGACATCACTTCTTTCCCTGTGCCCACACATTGTTATGCCCAGCTCTAGAAGCAAGGCAGACACAGAGATTTTATCCTGCTTTACTTAGAATTGATGGAAGAAAGTTCTACTGTATGCTGCCAAACTGTAAAAAAACCCCCCAAAACAGAAAAAGGAAAGAGCCACAACCTGCACCCCTTGCAATCTCAAGATTGTTTCACTTCAGAAAAAAAAAATTATGTCATTCCATCTATTTTAGGTGACTCAAATCTGCAATGAACAAGATAGCTGATTTTTTTTTTAGGCAGGAATTACTTCTCAGCATTTTACCCAGCTTCAGATATTAAATATTTTCACAACCCACACAGGTCCATCCTCCAAAAACCTCTCTCCACCAAAGGAAGGCATAATCCAAGAATAAATACCTTATTGTGTGTAAAACAAGATGAGAAAAACCTCCATGCTGAAGTAATCAGAGACATGTGCTTAAAGGAGGTTGCTCTGCAAATCCCACCCCTTCTTTTTCTAATCAATGCATGGAAAAATGCAGTGGGGAAAGCAGCTGCTTTTCACAGGCAGGCAGTGCAAACACCACTTTCAAGGTCACAGTCCAGATAAGAAGTCATGGGGCAGAGACAACATAACTTTCCTTTTCATAATTGTTTTCTGAATCTGTCTGGTCACTCTGAGTTCATGCCAACATTTGCCTTTTTTATATGCCTTGCTGCTTTGCACATTTCAGTGAATCTTCACACACAATATCAAGTACAGACAATAATGGGAATTAAAGCTCTTTGAAAGCCTATGCCACAAATTCAATTAGCAGTATCAATAATCCAGTAGTTAGCTGCAAGTCCAAAAATTATAATAGGATTACTTGGGGGTTTAGTGATGAATCAAGTCCTACCCAATTACCTTCTTTTTTGGCTTTCTCCTCCTCCAGAAGTGAGCATATAGAGACTGATCTTCATAATAATGCCTAGAATGACACTTTTGTTTAGTCTTTGAAAGATCTACTTCACTTCAAAGTCCATGAGCACTGTAATAAGTATCATGGACAGCCAAGGAATTTTGTTTCAGTGTCTGCAGTTTAAAATACACAAATTAATCTTTATTAACAGAATATATATTATTGTATTTGTTGCTACTTCCATTCAGGACACATTCTTTACCGAGAAACATGGGGAAATGGGGGAATAAAATTCAATACTCTGCCACTATATAAAAGAGCTTCTTCCAAGGCAGGAATTATCACTCCCAGCTTTATGAGCAATCAGTTCCAGGCAGAAAACTACAGAGCAGTGGAGCCACCCACCAAACTGGAGTCAGTCCCAGGAGAAATGGAGAGCTACAGTGAGAGAGAAACAAGTTTCAAATATCTGCTCCAGGAATCAGCTCAAACCAAAGCACATCTAGCAGAGGCCTGTCCTGAGCTATGAGAAAGCCCATAGCCAGGCATTTATCCACCACACAGTTGCCACCACTGGATTTTGGGAAGTCAACTTTTCCATCTCCTTTTTTTGCTCTGGTTTCAGCAAATCGGTTTCAGGGCTCTTTATTGCCTACACCCCAGTAGGAATTTGGTTATCTATAAACTATATTCATCTGAGAATGTGCTTGCTATGCCTTGGAATTTCCCAGGGGGGCAGGTGGAACACACACACCTATTTGCTACAGAGGAAAGTCACTCATCTTCTGCTAGAAGGCTCCTCATAACACTGATGCACCCGAGAAAAATTCAGCTCTTTGGCTGGAAAGAATTTAAAAAGCTCTGCAGTATTAGCACACAAGAAGGGGCAAAAAGCTTTGATGTAATTATTACCGGTAGGTGGTATGCATTAACTATTATTTTCAAGCCAGCAGGTTATTCAGCAGCTTTAGAAACAATAAAACCCTCAAGACTTGAGGGGAAAAAAATAAAATATTTTAAAAAATCATTAACCAATCTTGCGCATTCATGATAAATTGCAATTATAAGAAGGCATTCATGCTGGGAATAATTAGCAGCATATCTCAACATTATTGAATGTCAATGAAGTCAAGAATACTCTTCATGAAAGAACAATGCAGAGGAGGTGGCTAAGTTGTATTTAAAAGGAGGCAGGAGCAATTTTGTTAATTGCAGGGAAAAATGACAGCTATAAACAGAATAAGCTCTCAGTTTGTAGCATTTCTTCAAAACCAAAAACACTGAAGGGCAAACATTTTTTTGCTAAAGTTTAAGAGAGGATAGACTGCTTGCTGGCCAGATTTTTTTTTAAATACTTCTTGATAATAAAATATTGTTACTCTAAATTAGATCTCTGGTGAGTATTTTGAGTCCTGTCATCCACAGGAGTCTCCCAAGACTGTAAAGAGTACCTCTAAGGGAATGAATAACTTAACATAAAATGAACTTCCAAGGAGCTGTAACAGGAATCCAAAATGTGCATCTCAGTGCAATATGGGTAGATATGGGAGCCTGCTCAGCTCCTGCTCACTGCAGCAATTCTGCTAATTTTGGACAGTTGTTCCCATACTTTTAGTAACTCCAAAGTCAAGTTTCATTCCTTGTATTTTCTAAATAAAAGAATTTCTTACCAAAGTTGTCTGTGATAGTGTCTGAGTAGTGGTTTAGGCTGGGTTTCTTTTTCTCTCATAATAATATTCTGTTGTCTGTTTTTAATAAAATGGCAGAAGAAACCAGACTTCAAGAAGCTGAAGCAAACAGAACTCCATACAAATATGTAAACCCTCAGATCTGCAGCACCTTGACTCCAAATTAATTGCCTCAGACTAACCAGAAGCCTGAGTAGGAGCCACAGATTGCAGATCTTTTAATATCTAAGTTTATGCTGCTAAAACTTGGCTGACAAATGTAGAATTTCTGAGCAACTAGAAGAATTCGTAGCTATATGGAAATCCCTATTTGAAAATATTTTTAATGAAGCAGGGAACGCAAAATATTTTTTCTGGTATGCTTGGAGAGAAGCAGAATGGTGGGATATAGGTTATCATAACTGTGGGTTATATACACAAGATAATGAAATACTTTGTAGTACATTAGTAACTAAGGAATATGTTAAACAACAGCTCAAAAATAAACACAGTATTAATATTCCTGGATAACTCGCAGAGAATACTTGAAATAAATTTACAGATTATTTCTATTTCCTATCTGTATCCAAATATAATACAATTTATGCCTTAGTCCAACCTTCCAATTTAAAGGGGCTTGTAAAAAGATGGGGACAGATTTTTCAGTAGGACAAGTGGTGGTTCTAAACTAAAAGGGAGTAAATTTGAACTCAGTACAAGGAATAACTTTTTTACAATGAGGGTGCAGAAACACTGGAACAGGTTGCCCAGAGAGGCAGTAAATTTCCCACCCCTGGAAACATTCAAGGTCAGATTGGAGAAGGTTCTGAGCAATCTGATCTAGTAAAAGATTCCCCTGCTCATTGCAGCGGGGCTGGACTAGATGATCTTTAAAAGTCTCTTCCAACTGAACTAATTCTATGATTTAAACTGAATATCCTTTATTTTCACATCACATTTTACCTAGTACCCCAGGGTATCCCGATCAGTACTCTAAAAATAACAGTATTCTTAAATAAAACTATTCTTATTTTTAAAGCTATTTTAAAAGGGATATAAACTTTATTAAAGAACTTTGAACAGCAAGATTGTGCTCAGAAGAGCCACAAACTGGAAAAAAAAAACCCAGATGTGTTTTACTAAAAGACTTTTTAGAACCCCATCATGCTACAACACACCATGCAAACGCTTTCACAGACAGAAGTCAGCGGGACTAAGCCCACCTTTAGGAAAGGCTTTGCTTGCACGAGCAGGACACAGAACTTTCCATTAGGAAAGGCTCTGCAGGGTGCCAGGTGCCATCAGAGGGTTGATGGAAGGGAGGAGGTGAAGGCAGGGACATTTCATCCCAGCCCACCTGCCCTGCCCCAGATGTGTCTCGGCAGCTGGAGCGCATCAGCCACGCTCCCGCTGCCGGAATGCGAAGGAATCTGCCAGCTCCAGGAATCTGTGAGGGGGATGCAGGGGTTTGGAGGGATGAAAAAGGATCAGCAAAGCTGCTTCAGTCCTGTTGCACTGTTGGGAACGGCAAGAAGCATGACACAAACTCTTGTGAGTTGGAACAGGAGAGTTCCTCCAAGGTTTATTACCTCAGATCTTCTTTTATAGACCGATATGTGAAAATACAGAAAGGCAAAACTCTTATTGGTTAGTGAACTAACACATCACCATCATTGGTCAGTGAGGTACACCACCCCTTGACCTTCTCTTGCAAGAAAACAAGGAACAGACAAACAACACCTGCAAGGCTGTCTTCTATCTCTGAGGATTGTTTTAATTCCTCTTTATGAATTCTCAGGCCACTTTCTCAGGCAAGACTGAGACAGTTATGCAGCCTGCTATTCCCCAGGCACTGTGCTCCCTGCTTTTGCTCATATTTAGCATCCATACACTCCCATTCAACAGCGACACGCTGATGCAGGCACCCCCAAAATCCTCCCAGGAATCGACCTCTGGACGTGAAGGCAGTCAGGTTCAGACTGCAATGAATGCATGATTATTGCAATTTTTTTCTTAACAGATTTGTTTGTTTGAGCCAGCTAATCACATAAATACTCAAGAGCTCCATTTCTGGCCGTCTCCAAGGCAGAAAGCCTTTCTGTTTGACCAGCAGAAGTCAGGGGACCTCATGGGACAGGGAAGCTTTGTCAGATTGAGGTGACCATGGCATTGTCCATAAACTAGATATAGATGAGGCTGTGCCAACCAAAGGACCCTTTCTGGTTTGGAATGCCCTGAAATTAGGAAAACTCTCACTGAGCTGATAATGAACAACTGCAAATCCAATTGAACTTGGCAGAAGTGGAGGCCACTTCAACACCACAGAGAGTAAGATGAAAAATACCAGTTGACTTTGGCCTAGATTTGTGGATTATATATTTTTCTAGTAAGAAGGTGGGACATTTCCCACTGATTTATAAAGTGTTTCTATAACAGGTGTTTGTCCATAGAGTTATTTTCATACACATCTTCTATAACTCTAGTATATTAATGGTATTCACCTGAGTTTGGAAGGGAGACAAGACTTAAAAGAAGGTGTAAAATACAAATAAGGTAAATGCATTTTTTACTGTATAAAAATAAAACAAACATGTTACTGTTAAGATGCACAAATTGGAAATAAATAGAATTTCTGTGCATTTCTGTCTAACATGAGCAACACCACAATCACAAATCCAAGCCCTGTATTTATATATATTATGAGAAAGGGAGATATGGCATTCATGGAAAATCCAAATAGCGCTGACTTAGGTTTAATTCTCTTCCTCAGGAGAAATTTGAGGGTGCCTGTTTTCACTCCTAAACTATGATGATACTTCAGCTTTACTGAAGTTGTGTCCCTGCTCATAAAGAAATTATGTTAGCAAGAAGCTCCTGAGATCATATTGTCCTCACAGCACTTATTCAGAAGAACTTGGGGGCAAACATAGCTGGATGAACAGCACAGACCAGGGGATGGGTCATTACAAAGTGCTAAAAGAAGGCCTTTTCCAGAACAACTTCAAACATAACATTTTTCTGATGAGGTAAAGCGGCTTCTTATGGTTCATGCGCTGCTGTAAGAGCACATCAGTTTTGTACAACACACCCCACAGCTGATGTTTGTACTTCCACAAAACTAACCAGACATTATCTTCTTTTGACAAAGTCTGAGAACCTCCTGCTCCTAAATCATGAGCTTTTTTCTGAAAGATTCAGGGGTTCCTTTGGCAAAAAGAGAAATAATTGGATTTTCTATTACTGCAAAAGCATAGAGGCAGAGCTGAGGTTCCTATGTCTTTAACTTGAGTACTTCCATACATTCCAGTGGGTTGGTCTGTTTGTTTTCCCAAAAGGGGGATGGGAAAGGATTTTGTTTTCCCTTCTGGGTTAGTTTTTGTTTTTGTTTGTTGCTTTTTTTTTTATTTAAGACACAGAGTTTTCCAGAAAATGTTTAAGAAATCTGAGCTATGCACTTGCAGCAAAATAGTAATATTTTTGGATTCAATACCTTGATCTCTATGCACACACAGCTCAGTTCTACTTTATGTTTCCACTCAGGCTTTTTTACATAACTGGAAAGAGATCACAGTTCCTGAAGAACCTATGTAATTCAAGGAAAAAAGAAAGCTGGGTCCATGTGAATGATGACCACACCTTACAGAATTTAAAAAGTAAGAGAAAATCACTTAACTTTTTTAAAAAAGAGCACTTGGACAAGTACCAGAAACTTCCAATTCCTGACACTTGAAGGAACAAAAAAAATAAAAAAAAATTAGGAAAACAAAAGAATGACAAAAATAAAAGGCACAAAACAGAAAGGCTTGAAACCAATCTGCAACCCTAGAATAGTGTTCCTCAAGGAATTATTTTCCATAAACCTTTATCATGCAGAATCTCTGGCTGGAACAAACCTCCAGATCTTCACAGTTTCTACTATCTCCAAGACAGTGCAGCAGCTCCTTTGCACAGAAGTTTTCAACTCTTCTTCATCCTCTTAATCTCCAAACTTCTACCTGCCTGTCACATCCTCTATCCCATTCTTTGCCCTCTCCAGCATCTCCCTAAAACATTCCTCACCTGTGCCAGTCATTCTCTGGGAGGAACAACCTTGCCCTGCCCTTCCAAGGCTCATCAGACACCAAGGATGAAGAAGGGGATCAACAAGCAGCTCTCCCCATCTAGCCCCTTTTTTTTCTCAGAAAAAAAAAAGTCTCACCTGCAGATTAACAAACTCACTAAACAAACGACAGAAGAAAGGGGGAACTCTAGAGGTGAAAGCAAACAGCAATATTTTTGTGACCTTTCATTGAATTTGAGGAATAAAAAAAACCCAAACCTAGAGAAGGCGTGAGAAAAATCTCTTGCAGTAAAAATCTGATGAGCTTCTGTAGCATCCAAGGAGTTCATTTGAGTTCAAGGAGTGCAGTGGATGCTCACACTTACAGAAGAGTCATTGATACTTGGCCTTAAAAATAGCTGCAGTTTCAGGCAGCAGACTTCCATTAAATATTATCCAACATGGTATGTGTGTTATAAAGCATCATAAAGAAATCAGCAAGCCACATCAAGATTCTGAGGTCAGGGTCAGATTAAAGCACAGATTTGACAAGCCAGCATTTGCTGAAGCCCCACCTGCAATTAAATGATATTAAGATCTCTTAAATGATAAACTGAATTACCTCTTCCCTCTGTATTCCTGATGTCGGGGAACCCTTGAGAGCAAACAAGGAATTGCATGATCGGGGAAGGAGTCGCCCCTTTCAGAATTGGCTTCTGAAGTTTTAAACTGACCTCCAAATGAGCTTTATCATAAAAAGCAGGCACTTTTGGAAAACATATTTTGCAATGCAGACAGTTTAGGCTGCAGCCCCAGACTAAAACAATGTGAAAACATTAAATCCTTATGTTAAGGATTTAGGCATGTTAAGGATAAGGCATGAGGTTAAGGACTGAAGTGTAGGTACAACTAGAAGCAAGGTATAAAAATGGCCCTTACTTCCCCTTATCTCTGCAAGCCATGTCTGTTTGCTGTCCTAACAAATACATTTTTCCTGTAGCAGCTTTCACCCTCCAGAGCTAGGACAGGCACAGGAAGGCAGGCTGGATTCAGCCATGCATCAGTGCCGTGTCAACCAAGCTCTAAATGTTTCATCTTCTGCAGGCTGAAGCAGAAGTAACAGCTTTGATTCTCCAGACTGAGGCTGACTTTGCAGTTCTGGAAGTCAATAAAAAATGCTTGACTTGTAAACTGAGCAGATTTGGTCTGGTTGTCACTGAGAAAAAAATAAATGTAGTGCTCTCAGCATGTCAGCTTGACAGGGTCACTTTGCTTTTCTGACCACAATTCTGCTTTAAAACTAACCTTTCAGCAGCTGCTCAGTTCCAGTCATCAATCCTGCTACTGTTGAAAAGCAATTGCAAAAACTCCCATTGACTTCAGCAGGAACAGGATGAGGCTCTTATCTTATAAATGGTAGTCTTATGACACACAAAGTGAACATAAAAAAATCTCACCATGATTTAGACAGACAGAAAATATCCCCGTTGACCCAGCTGGGATCACTGGGGACCTACATCCATTTGTTTTCAGTTCAACAAACAGAAGGGTTTATGTATTTTATTTTATTTTTTTAATAAATCAAGCCAAGGATGTGATAGAAAACAAAACCTACACTCTCTCTGATGGAATCTGCAGATCACTTTTGTAATAAAGTGGAAAATCTCTGATTTTTAACCATATATAGAGGGTATCTAGAGCCCCCTGACTAAGTCTGTATTTTATAAATTGTGATAGGTCCACACTCAAAAAAACACTCTTGTCTTACCAAACTCAGGACTTTTACACTGAAAATATTTGAGCCCTTTAAATGGAGCAGCAACATTGTAATGCAAATCATCAAGTTGCAGGACCATTAAAATTCTCCTATTTCATTGCCCTCTGGGCAACAATGGATTCTGAGACATCAGCAGGCCTCCAAAGGGAAGCAGAACACGAAGACAAGCAAAGACATAAAATTCAGCCCTATGAGAGTTTCAAATCCAAAATTCATTGCCTTCACTGCAGCGTTTTTACCACAACAAGTTGTCCCCAGCAGAACATGCTAAAATAGATGTCTTTTCTCCTGTTTGGTTTGTCTGCTTCTGCAAACCCATTCAGTAACAATCTGCTTGGTTCTTGGCTTTCAGTGCATCTTTCCCAAGGTGTTCAGCTCTACTGGAAGCAGAGATTCTTCCCACCCCACACAATGAGCTGCCATCACTATATCAGTGTGTTCTGAGCAGTTACAGTTTTCTATACACTAATTAAAGCTTCATATAGAACCTCAGCTAATTAAAATTCCAATGAACTGATTCTGAAATAAACTGTCTTCGACTGGGTATTTACATGAAAATACCTGCTGATGAACGTGTGTTTCTATTCTTCTTTTCCCTCCTGCTTCTTTCAGCAGCAGTCAACAGCTGTGGGCACACAAAGCATCTAAAACAATTCAAGATTCAGATGTTAAACCCTGAAGTATTTTTTTCCTCACAGTCTTAATCCCCATTAGTGCCTCTACAATATGCTCAGCAGTGTTATGTACCTGGGGTTTGTTTCTATTCCTGAATTTCAGAATCCTACAGCTACCTTTGATTTATTATTTTTTTTTCACTACCATTATCCTCACTGTGTGCATGAAAATAAAATCGTTTATGAATTTCTCATAAGAGCCTGTCTGCAGGAACTTCTCACAGCCAAAGAAAGTCCAAAGAATGTCAGTAATAAATTTACACATTGCCCTCAAGAAAAAAAAACAAGCAAAACAAAAAGAAAAAAACCTAAACAAAACCAACTAAATGCAACCTAAAAGCTTTCTGTGAATCTGTTGTATTTTTCTCTTTTTGTTTATAAACCAGAAGGTTTATAAACAAGGTCTCCTATGCTGTAAATAGGTCATTGCCAGATACATTTTTAGTGTGGTACAATCAAGATGAACTTGAGTTGGACCAGCTCCTACTAGATTTGATACCAAGAAAAATATTCCATGCCTTTAGTTTTATTTCTAATGGTGATACCTCTAAATTAGTAATTCTAGCCCTGAACTGTTTGCATTATCCACTGCACCAAGCAAAACAAAACCCTTAGCGAGAACCTGAGAATAAAACTGGCAATACTCAACTGCAACAATTTCCATTGCCCAAAGAGAGAAAAGCCCAAAGAGTACATAAACAATATAATTATTAGTAGGAATTATGATTATAAAAATCACTTCAGGATCTCAGTTTTTATCTATATACAAAACTTAACCAAAATATCTACTTGTTACCATTTTTATCTGCAGTAGAACTCTATGCCTGAACACTCAGACTATCGGCACCTTACTCTGATCAAACTAACCTTACTAAAACATTACGTAGCATTAAATGAAAATATGATGTATTTAATTAGAAAAACTGACACACCACAGTACACTAATAAATAACTCTAATTATACTCTACTTGCAGATTCTCTGGGACTGTTTTAAAAGGCTACAAGGGCATTACAGAATGTAAGCAAAATCACACAGTGTATTATGAATTGCCTTTTCTGGCTGATGGATTTTGGAGTGCTCAGCACCTTTTCACATGGATTACATCTTGCAGCAGCAGTACCTTAAAGAACTTCCAAGATCTTTTAGAGATGTTTCCTTGTGGCTCAATAATCATAAATCAAGTGGGAATGGACTTAAAAGGATATTTAACTAAGTTTACCATCAAATAAGGGTACAGGAAGATATTCTGTCCTATCATCCAGGTTGTGATTGAGCATATTAGACAGCATTGGCCTCATTATTGATGAGTGAGGGACAGCAGCAGTGACTGGACCTCTTCTGGACTTTGTGACACTGATCACAACCCTTCCAATGGTCCAGTTTTGAATTCATGTCACTGGCCATTTGCCTGTCCAGTCTTTGAGGGTGGGCAGTCTGTTAGGCTGGCTGATTGTCCTCGTTGAAGGCAGGATTTCCCTTATATCCAGTCTGAAACTCTCTCTTTTTAATCTATGTCTTGTCCTGCCACAGTGCACCACATCAGGACAAGGTTTCAGCCTCTCAACAAGCTCCTCATGTGTGCTGGGGGCTGAGAGGTCTCTCTCCTCACAGGGAGAGTGCTCCCTTGTCATCCTGTCCTTGCTGCACTGCCTCCAGCCACTCAGCGTTCCTCCAGGGCAAAGGGATGGCAAAACCAAAAGAGGTTTTCCAGGTGTGGTCTAATGAATGCTGAGCAGAGGCGGGGATCCCTTCCCAAAAGCTTCTGTCCCTTCTGTGCTTTTCCTCAGGGTGGGTGCACAAAACATCTTTTCCCAGTCATCAAAGACTCCCTGACATCAACCTGCATGATCTTCCAAAGACAGAGAATGTTCCAGAAACCTGGGGGGCAGAAAAGCTGTTCCCAGAGACTTGTTCAGCTGAAATTTGCCCAACTCTTCTAAAGCTGTTCCACCTACAGTCTACTGTAGAAAGGTGCAGCTGTGTCCTTCATCCTGCTCATGTTTACATATTCCCACATCCTTCTCTGTCCCACTATTTTTGGGATGCAGTGCTGGGTCAATTCAGTTAAGTGATTCAAGATAAAACCAAGTGCAAAAACCTTTTTATTCAGTTTATTTTTATATCATATCAGCAAACCAATCTATTCAGTCCAAGGGCTGCAAGAGCATAAGATTGAATTCTACGGAAATCACAAGAATCCACAGGAAGAAACAGGGGGTAAAGTTGGATGTAAACAACTTTTTTATCAGCTCAAGATGAACATTAAATCTTTTCCTGAGTGTTTTCCTGGATCTAAACCATGGCAACCACAGAGCTAGAAACAGCTCTATATTTTCCTGCAATGTTTAGATTCTGATACATTTAACATATTATATTTGGAGAGTGAACATCTCCTGCAGAACAAGTTATGAATAAATGTTGACTATTTTCATTTTCTACTTTATTCTTCTAATATGTATTTGCCTTAACACAACTTCTGCACTCTGAACTTCACTGTAATAATCTAGCAGAAATTAAGAGTTTAATAATTGCTTATTTATGCTGTGACATAATAAAAGCCTGATCTGAAATATACTGGCATCAGATGCCATGTAAGTGACAGACAAACATTTTAACACATAACACAGGCAAGCACAAAAAAATACATTAAATACATAATAAGAAAACAAAGTCTTTAAAAAGAAGCTGTGTCCCTCCTTCTCACTTCCCATAATGATTCAAGTAATGGATTTATAGCAAGATAAGCCTTACTGGGAAAATAAAAATACAATCCTCTGCTTCATATATACCGTTCAAAGATTTTTCAGGTTACAGCTACAATGAAAAAAATGCACAAGGACTGATTCTGAGAGTGGGGAGAATTGACAGTGACAAGGAACAAGCTCAGCTGGAGTCTCCCTTCATCTCTGAATGGATGGAGGCAACCTCAAGCCTCTCCCACCCATGGAAAGAGCTGACATTAAACCTGAAGGGCCCCAAGCAGAGGGCAAGACATTACAGCTCAACACTCCCAGCTAAATCCCAGTGCAGAAAGACCTGGCTTCCCTTGCAGATCAGCTTATCTCACACGTTCACTTGAGATAAGAACATTTGTGCCAGCATTTTATTGCAGAATGCTGCAAATTCAAACACCAGTTTATCTCCCTGTAACTTATTTAAGAACTTTCAGCAGGGCTTTCATCACGATGCAGACTCAACCAAACATCAGTGAGCATTAAAAAACATTCACCATCACAGCAGAAATAGGTTGGGTGTCATTTTCAGTCCTAAACTTTAGCAGTGACTGGCTCTTCAATCCATTTCAAAGCTCATTGTGGTCTGTTTTTCCGACTTCACAGAGAAAACTTCTATCTAAAGCATTTCTTGGATCATGTTTCCTTCACTTATTTCAGGGGAAAGCCATCAGTTGTAGTTCCTGCAACATTTGTTTCTAGATTGCAGGAGAAAAAATGTATAAATACAGTTTGTACTAATTTTCTGATATACTAAATCCTCTTCATATCACAACCCCCCATATTTTTTTCCTAATTACTTACTAAAATAAAAAATGGCATTAATTAAATTAAGCACTATCTTTTTTTTTTTTTCTTTCCTAAAAAACATCAAATCTTAATTGCTTGTAGAATGCAAGTTCACATTTTTTTCTCCAGCTGCTGAAATTATGTAATTTGTTTTCACTATGTATTTTTGTGTCATTTTTCTGACAGCTCAGTAGTCTTTTCATTCTTTTTTCTTTTTTTCCTTCTCTCTTTTTTTTTTTTTTTTTTTTAATTTCTCTTTTTCAGATGTGAACATCCAAATGGGAAAGCCATCAGAAATCATCCTTGGTCATAATTTTTACCACACTGGAGATGGAAATTTAGGTGGGAAAAATCCCCAAAAAAACCCCAAAAAATGTGCCAAATAACCTGGTGGTAAAGGTTAATCTTCCTTGAAATGTCATGGTTTCTTGTAGCACTTTTTACCACAGCTGCTTTTGGTTTGTGAGATCTTTTTTGGAGGGGTTTTGTTTGTTTGTTTTTAATTTTTTGTATAAATAACATCAGTGACAAGGAATAAAAACTGGTTGCATCCCTTAAGAGTTTTGCAATCACCTGGGATGGAAGAAACAGAATTTTAAATTGTTATTTGATTCAAGTCATGTACTTGAGCCTGGGTTTTTTAAGCCTTAAATAAATGTTTCTCTATCACAAGACTGTTTAATTACTTTAAGAAGATATTTCCTGTCTTATTTTAAAATTTTTGGTAAGCATATCTGGAAAGTAACTTTTTCTTCTAATGCCAAAAGAGGGGGAAAAAACTCTCAAACATGTAGAATTATCTCAATTAAAAATATTCCTTTCTGACAAATTCCATTACAAAAACAGATTACTTTTATTTTTTTTAATTTCTACTGAGATTATCAATAGCTTCCTCTCTATATGCATTTCATTTTTAATATAAATTGCAAAAAAAAATAATTTTAGTTCAGAACACAATTAAAGAATACAATAAATTCTGTTTTGTTACAAATAGAGTTTTGTAACTTGGGATAAAATTCCCCTAAGAACTAAAAGTAAAAATTGTTTTCTTTGTGTTGGGATTTGGGTACCAGCACCCTTTGTGAACATTTAGCCTTGCAACTCACATTTTTCTGAACTTGGATTAGGTTAAATGTTTAAGGATTCTTAAAATCTTTAAGAATTTAAAGATTTAAATCTGGGAAAAATATCTTAAATGAGACACAAGCAAAGCAGAATTCTGTCTAAAATTAGAAGGTACAATAATTATATATAAGGAAGATATATACAATTTAAAATCCCTTGCATCTTGTCATTAACACCTAAATTATTCAAGCAGGATTTTTTAAAGCTTTCATATGGCCAAGCCATATGATGAGACTGCTTTAATGCACTGTAAATGCATTTTCAGGGAAATGTAGAGGTCTTTACCTTGTGCTAGTCCCTTCATGGTTATACACTCAAAAGATAATCTGTGTCCCAAGGTTTGTGTAGAACAGATGTCAAACAAATGGTTCAGGTGTGTAAGAAACTTGAAATCAGCCTGGTGCTTTAACTTGTGCTCTAGGAGTGCTTTGTCATTGAGCAAATTTGTAATTTCTCCTACAAAAACCCCAAACCAAGCACTTTCCCATGGCCTGCAAGATAAAATTTCAGTCCCTTAATGAAACAACCTACCTCTAAGAGCAGCTCAGCATTTTGAGGAGGAAAATTGTGTTTTTCATCTATTCCATTGCACCACACAAAAAGAAGTAACTGGGATTATGTTCTATCAGGTTTTCTTTCTGTTGTGAATAAATATCTCTGCAGATCCCACTGAGGAATGTATCCAAGCCTGTAGATGATGAAAACATCAAATTTAGATGAAAATCCTGTTCTTCTAGTTAGTTTTGCTGTGGTTTTAGACACAGGCCTAGTTGGCCAGTTGGTGTTTTCATGTTAGGGTAGCAGATATAAAATTTAAAGCACCCCACCTGAAGATCTGGTGGAAAACAGACTTTAAAAGATCTTACCTGGAAGACACCACTCCATAAGCCAGAAGGGGACTAATTCTGCAGGGACACAGAGCTCACCAAGCTACAGAAATTCTCTGCCATACACAGCAAACAGCAGGCACCTGCTTCAGCCAGTGGTTCCCAGCTGAGCTTTTCGGATTGAAGTACTGTTGTGGTTCACAGAATACAGGTAGTTATATATTCCCAATTCCACCTGCTTTGCAGCAGCCAGGCTGCATGGCTAAAATGGACAGTAAATGTTTTTCTGATATTCATTTTCTCCACAAGCAGTTTTGACTCTCAGAGGTCTGGACATCAAGCCACAGACATCCCAGCCTACAAAACTGGGGATGAAATAAGTGACCACATTTGACCAGTGACCTGCAGAGTTCTGAAAACCTTTAGCCTAAGCAGTTCAAAATGAATCCTTAACCATGCTCACCGAAAAAAAGCAAATTTCTTTGGTTAATCATTTATTTTCATTATGCCTATTAGAAGCCTGTTCTCACAGCAGAGCCTTACACATGTAAACAAAGTTTACTCATTTGTCACATGAGCAGCACAGATTTCACTCCTTTTTCACCACCAGACCTGCAATTCTCATGTAATGTTCAGCTCACTGGAGAGATTAACTGATTTGTGTGCACCTCTAGCCTTATTCAGATATTTACACCCATGGGAAATGAAGGTAAAACCATTCCAGAACAGACAGATTTGGTGATGGAAAGAACAGAAAGTGACAATTTTACAAGCTGCAGGTAAGGACAGTCAACACTCAAAGAAAGCAAGCAGCAAATTTAAATTGGCTTTACTACAACATCTACCACAAACTCCTATACAAAAGGCCAAATCTGAGCAGATAATTCATAAAAAAGCATGGCCATCTTGCAGTGTTTCTTCTGGCAAGTGATACCTTCCTCAAGCTTCATGGTAATCAAAACTTTTCAACAAGCTGATCAGCAAAAGTATTAATTGCAACTTGAAATGATGTTACTTAGACAGGTGAGCAGCTTTTGCTGTGAAGTTTTGTGTGGGTGTTGATGTAGAAGAAATTTGGTGTTTGTCTTATATGTGTTGAAGGAATTAAAGAATATCTGTGTATACCCTTGTAAAATGCAGCAGTACTAATAGAAAATGGACAGAAAACTGGATATTCAGGACTTCCTTCCATTATAAATTTTCTCAGTTCCACTTAGTTCTAGGAAGGGCTGGAGAAAAATAGTCTTTGAGAAAAGAAATGTTCCCATTGCTTAATCTTCAATTAAACTTAATTTCTCTAATGCCTTAAGTTACATGCATGCTAAATACACACAACAAATCATCTCAGTCTTCTTAACACACTTTTTTTTTTTGTGGTTTACTAAAAGAAATAAAAGTCCCAGGCAGTACATTCTTTAACATGTGCAACACCCTAATTTGGTCATTATATCTCTGTTTAGGCAAGGCATGTGTTTATGTAGTTAAGTTCAAATAATGGGAACAGAGACCTGGATTCTGTTCTTCCCTTTGAAGAGGGTATAAAATAAGAATTTGGACAATTCAGATCTCAAGTACAACACTTAGTAGCACAGCATTTGATTTTTAGCAAGCTGACATTTCCTCAATATTGATGCTGAGCTTCCTGTAGAGTCTCTCTGTCCTGTTGCTGTGGTTTCAAGGTATATGAAATAACGAAATATCAAGTTGTGCCTGTTACACTAATATTGG